>NC_053026.1:97103481-97198013 GCF_003073215.2 Triticum urartu
GTGGACGATGGCACGGTACTGCTCCTGGTTGAAGTCCTGGTACTCCTCATAGACGGTGTACTCAGGGTGCCAGCGATAACCCAGATAGGTCATCATCTCAACCAACACAGCAAGTGATCCTGAGGCACCAATGGCCGTCGTGTGGCGCACGACCTGCCTCGTGGGTTCCATCTGAAAACAAAGATGTTTTCACAGGAGTCAAATGACAATGTGGATAATGTTCAATTACTACTCTAAAGAACAACTAGGGCTTATCCAACTTTGGGGTGAATGTCGTAACGGGATCCTAGTGTCAGAGTTAGTAAATTCGTTTAACCCGAGTAGAAGAGAGTTCAGAGTCCCAGAGTAAAGGTCGAGGAGTAAAAGATCCTAGCACCACCCGATGGCGACGTGGGCCCGTAAGGCACACAGCCAAGTTAGTATAAGTTTTTGCAATGTCTAGACTCGACTTCGGCCAAGGAGTGTGGAAGGGGGGTTCCTACAGGCAGTCGGCTCTGATACCAACTTGTGACGCCCCCGATATAATCGTACACTATTCATACACGCAAACGTGTACGATCAAGATCAGGGACTCACGGGAGGATATCACAACACAACTCTACAAATAAAATAAGTCATACAAGCATCATATTACAAGCCAGGGGCCTCGAGGGCTCGAATACAAGAGCTCGATCATAGACGAGTCAGCGGAAGCAACAATATCTGAGTACAGACATAAGTTAAACAAGATTGCCTTAAGAAGGCTAGCACAAACTGGGATACAGATCGAAAGAGGCGCAGGCCTCCTGCCTGGGATCCTCCTAACTACTCCTGGTCGTCGTCAGCGGGCACCACGTAGTAGTAGGCACCTCCGGTGTAGTAGGAGTCGTCGTCGACGGTGGCGTCTGGCTCCTGGACTCCAGCATCTGGTTGCGACAACCAGAATGAAAGGAAAAGGGGGAAGAGGGGGAGAAAGCAACCGTGAGTACTCATCCAAAGTACTCGCAAGCAAGGAGCTACACTACATATGCATGGGTATCAAATGGAGTAAGGGTATCATATGTGGACTGAACTGCAGAATGCCGGAATAAGAGGGGGATAACTAATCCTTTCGAAGACTACGCTTCTGGCAGCCTCCGTCTTGCAGCATGTAGAAGAGAGTAGACTGAAGACCTCCAAGTAGCAACGTATAGCATAATCCTAACCGATGATCCTCCCCTCGTCGCCCTGTGAGAGAGCGATCACCGGTTGTATCTGGCACTTGGAAGGGTGTGTTTTATTAAGTATCCGGTTCTAGTTGTCATAAGGTCAAGGTACAACTCCAAGTCGTCCTGTTACCGAAGATCACGGCTATTCGAATAGATTAACTTCCCTGCAGGGGTGCACCACATACCCCAACACGCTCGATCCCATTTGGCCGGACACACTTTCCTGGGTCATGCCCGGCCTCGGAAGATCAACACGTCGCAGCCCCACCTAGACCAACAGAGAGGTCAGCACGCCGGTCTAAACCTAAGCGCACAGGGGTCTGGGCCCATCGCCCTTAGCACACCTGCACGTTGCGAACGCGGCCGAAAGCAGACCTAGCCTAGTGGCCTTCCAGTCCAATCCGGCACGCGCCACTCAGTCGCTGACGTCACGAAGGCTTCGGCTGATACCACGACGCCGGGATACCCATAACTACTCCCGCGTAGATGGTTAGTGCGTATAGACCAAATGGCCAGACTCAGATCAAATACCCAGATCTCGTTAAGCGTGTTAGGTATCCGCGAACGCCGACCAGGGCCAGGCCCACCTCTCTCCTAGGTGGTCGGAACCTGCCCTGCCGCTCCGCCTCAAAACTCCACTCGCGGGTGCTCCTCAAGCCGACCCGTCTTTAGTCACCACATGTATCATGTATAAAGTATAGTATATACCCGTGATCAACTCCCGAGTGATCACGGCCCGATAGTATAGCATGGCAGACGGACAAGGATGTAGGGCCACTGATGAAAATACTAGCATCCTATACTAAGCATTAGGATTGCAGGTAAAGGTAACAACAGTAGTAGCAAGGACAGGCTATGCATCAGTATAGGATTAACGGGAAGCAGTAACATGCTACACTACTCTAATGCAAGCAGTATAGAGAAGAGTAGGCGATATCTGGTGATCAAAGGGGGGGGGCTTGCCTGGTTGCTCTGGCAAGAGAGAGGGGTCGTCAACTCCGTAGTCGTACGGGGTAGCAGCGGCGTCGGTCTCGGTGTCTAGAGAGAGAAGAGGGGCAAGAAACAATAAATATAATGCAAGCATATGCATAGTGATGCATGACAAGACAAGTTACGGCGTTAGAGGTGCCCTAACGCGGTAGTAGGTGATACCGGTGAAGGGGGATAACATCCGGGAAAGTATCCCCGGTGTTTCACGTTTTCGGGCAGAGGAGCCGGAGGGGGAAAGTTGCGAGTTCGATAGGTTAGAGGGGTGTGGCGGACGAACGGGTTGCGTATCCGGATTCGTCTCGTCGTTCTGAGCAACTTTCATGTTGAAAATATTTTAATCCGAGTTACGGATTAAAAGATATGATTTTCTAAAGATTTTATTAATTTCTGGAATTCAATTGATCATTTAATTTAATGCAAAATTTGGATTTATGACATCAGCATGATGTCATGCTGACGTCACCAGTCAACAGGGGTTGACTGGGTCAACTGATGCGTGGGTCCAGTGGGACCCACCTGTCATACTTTGTTATTTTAAGTAGGGTTTAGTTATCTACTTAGTCTAATCTAATCAGGATTAATTAGTTTAGTTAATTAACTAGGTTAATTAAGCAAGATTAATTAAGTTAATTAATCCTTTAATTAATTAATTAATTTAATGATTTTATTTATTATTTATTTTTAATTCTTTTTTTTTCAGGGTGGGCCCCGTTCGGTCAGTGGCCTAGGGCCATAGCGGGCGTGCGGTTGCCCGCGATGCGGTTACGGGCGCCCCGTGCGGGGTCAAGCCCGTCCGGGGGGGGGCGAGGCAACCAGGGCACGGTGGGTGTCGCCGGCGCGCGGTGGGGTGCCGGAGTTGGCCGCCGGCGCGGCGGTGGCCTGCGGGGCCAGAGGCGGGGCACGGGACGAGCAGAGGCGGCGCGGTTCAGGTGACGGCGCGGGCAAGCCGATGAAGAAGTAGGGGAGGCGCGCGCCGGGGCGAACAGCGGCGCGGGAGCAGCGCAGGCACGGCCCGGCACGGTTGGCGAGGGAGACCGCAGCCGGGGCGAGGCGAGCGTGGCCAACACTGGCGGCAGCGGCAGCGAGGCGTGCGTGGCTGGGCACGCAGCGGTGAGCGGGGCGATGCGGAGTGGTGCAGGCGTGCGCGGGCGCGTGCGTGCGTGAGAGGCGGACGAGGCCATGGCCAATGCGGCGACGGCGGAAACGGCGAGGGTGGGCGCGCGCGGAGGACGGGGGCCGGCTGGTGGGCGCAACGCGCGGGCGTGAGGGGAGAGGGCGCGACCACGGCAGAGATAGGATGGAGGGGGGGCTCACAGAGGAGGAGTAGGGCACGGGCAGTGGGCGCGGGGAGGAGGACGGGGACGGCGGCGTCGTTGGAGATGACAACGGCGGAGGAGCTCCGGGTAGCGACGAGAGGCGACGGCGGGGTCGCGCGGGCGAGGTGGGGCTCCGACGTGGTAAGGGATTGGGCGCGGGGTGCTCGGCGACGATGGAGAACGAGAGGATGGCGGCGTCGTGCGGGCACGGGACCAGCCTAACCATTCCACCAGCGTTGAAGGGGCGTCCAGGTGTGGGAGCGCTCATCCCATCCAGATCGGACGGGAAGGGGAGAAGAGGGAGTGGCGGCGTGGGGGGATTAGGGTTAGTGGGGGGTGGGTGGCCTAATAGGCCTGGGGAGGTGCGGGGTGGGCCGGCTGGGCCGGCGTGGTCGGCTGAGCCGACTGGGCCAAGGGGCCCAGTGGTGGGGGGGGGGCTTGTGGCCTGCTGGCCGAAGCCCAGGGGGCAAAGGGGGGGGGGGTCTCCTTTTTTTTTTGTTAGTTTCTTTCTTTTATTTATTTTCCTTTCCTGTCTTTATTTATTTTAAAATACTTAGGCAGTTTATAAAAATGTGTTTGCTTCATTATAATTACCCTGGCATTTAACTGCACACTCCGAACATTTTAGTTTAATATTTTGAAACTTTTATAATTTAACTTTATTTTAATGTTTGAATTTGACTCGGTTTTGGCCTAACGGTAGATTATCAATAGTAACCGGGGTGACGTGGCATGATTATCGTTGGATTACTGTAGCTTGATTACCCGGGCGTTACAACGAGCTAGTCAACTAGAGGCTTACTAGGGACATGGTGTTGTCTATGTATCCACACATGTATTTGAGTTTCCTATCAATACAATTCTAGCATGGATAATAAACGATTATCATGAACAATGAAATATAATATAATAACTAATTTATTATTGCCTCTAGGGCATATTTCCAACAGTCTCCCACTTGCACTAGAGTCAATAATCTAGTTCACATCGCCATGTGATTAACACTCACAGGTCACATCGCCATGTGACCAACATCCAAAGAGTTTACTAGACTCAATAATCTAGTTCACATCACTATGTGATTAACACTCAATGAGTTCTGGGTTTGATCATGTTATGCTTGTGAGAGAGGTTGTAGTCAACGGGTCTACAATATTCAGATCCCTATGTATTTCGCAACACTTTATGTCATATCGTAGATGCTGCTACCACGTTCCACTTGGAGCTATTCCAAATTGTTGCTCCATTATACGTATCCGGTATCTCTAGTCAGAGCTATCCGGATAGGTGTTAAGCTTGCATCGACGTAACTCTTTACGTCGAACTCTTTATCACCTCCATAACCGAGAAACATTTCCTTATTCCTCTAAGGATAATTTTGACTGCTATCTGGTGATCCATTCCTAGATCACCTTTGTACCCTCTTGCCAGACATGTGGCAAGGCACACATCTGGTGCGGTACTCAGCATGGCATACCGTATAGAGCCTATGACAAAAGCATAGGGGACGACATTCATCCTTCCTCTTTCTTCTGCCGTGGTCAAGCTTTGAGTCTTACTCAACTTCACACCTTACAACTCAGGTAAGAATCCCTTCCTTGACTGATCTATTTTGAACTCCTTCAAAATCATGTCAAGGTGTGCGTTCTTTGAAAATATCATCAGGCATCTTGATCTATCTCTATAGATCTTGATGCCCAATATGTAAGCAGCTTTATCCAGGTCTTCCTTTGAAAAACACTCTTCAAACAACCATTTATGCTTTCCAGAAATTCTACATCATTTCGGATCAACAATATGTCATCCACATATACTTGCTCTAGTCCATAGAAGGACCGCTGGAGCCAGCATACCTTTTAGCATTCTTAGGATCGACAAAACCTTTTATTGTATCACATACAACTTTTTCTTATGAAAACTGGTAAGAAAACTTGTTTTGACATCCATCTGTCAGATTTCATAATCGAAAAATATAGCTAATGCTAACATGATTCCGACGGACTTAAGCATCGCTACGGGTGAGAAATTCTCATCATAGTCAACTCCTTGAACTTGTGAAAAGACTCTTTCCCACAAGTCGAGCTTCATAGACGGTAACATTACCGCCCACGTCCGTCTTCTTCTTAAAGATCCATTTATCTCAATGGCTTTCCGATCATTGGGAAAGTCCACCAAAGTCCATAATTTGTTCTGATACATGGATCCTATCTCAGATTTCATGGCTTCTAACCATTTGTCGGAATACGGGCCCACCATCGCTTCTCCATAGCTTGTAGGTTCATTGTTGTCTACCAACATGATATCTAAGACAGGATTACCGTACCACTCAGGAGTAGTACATATCCTTGTCGACCTACGAGGTTCGATAGAAACTTGATCTGAAGCTTCATGATCACTATCATTAACTTCCTCTTCAATAGACGTAGGCGCCACAGAAAACATCTTTCTGTGTTGCATGACTCTCTGGTTGAAATAAAGGTTCGACAACCTCATCAAGTTCTATCTTCCTCCCACTCAATTCTTTCGAGAGAAACTCCTTCTCGAGAAAGGACCCGTTCTTAGCGACAAACAATTTGGCCTCGGATCTGAGATAGAAGGTATACCCAACTGTCACCTTTGGGTATCCTATGAAGATGTGTTTGTCCGCTTTTGGGTTCGAGCTTCTCCGGCTGAAGCCTTAACCATCGCAGCCCCAAACATTAAGAAACGACAACTTTGGTTTCTTGCCAAACCATATTCATATGACGTCATCTCAACAGACTTAGATGGTGTCCTATCTAAAGTGAATGCAGTTGTCTCTAACGCATATCCTCAAAATGAAAATGGTAGATCGGTAAGAGACATCATAGATCGCATCATATCTCATAAGGTTCGATTACGACGTCCGGACACACCATTACCCTGTGGTGTTCCAGGTGGCTTCAACTGTGAAACAATTCCACAATGTCTTAAGTGATTGACAAACTCATAACTCAGACAATCCCCTTTTGATCAGATCATAGGAACATGATATTCTTGTTATGATGATTCTTAACTTCACTCTGAAATCGCTTGAACTTTTCAAACGTTTCAGACTTGTGCTTCATTAAGTAAATATACCTATATCTACTCAAATCGTCAGTGAAGATGAGAAAATAGCGATATCCACCGCACGCTTCAATTCTCATTGGATCACACGCATCAGCATGTATGATTTCCAACAAGTCACTTGCCCGTTTCATTGTACCTGAAAACGGGGTCTTAGTCATCCTGCCCATGAGGCATGGCTCGCATGTGTCAAGCGATTCAAAATCAAGTGACTCCAAACATCCATCGACATGGAGTTTCTTCATGCATCTTATGCCAATATGACCTAAGCGGCAGTGCCACAAGAAAGTGGTACTATCATTATTAACTCTACATCTTTTGGCGTGAACATGAGTATTACCACGACCGAGATTCAATGAACCATTCACATAGGGTGCATGACCATGAAAGGTATTATTCATGTAAACAAAATAACCTTTATTCTCTAACTTAAATGAATAACCGTATTGCAATGAACATGATCTAATCATATTCATGCTCAACGTAGACACCTGATAACATTTATCTAGGTTCAATACTAATCCCGAAGGCAGATGGAGCGTGCGATGGTGATCTCATCAACTTTGGAAACACTTCCAACACACATCGTCACCTCGCCCTTAGCCAGTCTCCGTTTAGTCCGTAGCTTTTGCTTCAAGTCACCAATAATAGCAACTGAACCGGTATCCAATACCCAGGTGCTACTAGGAGTACTAGTGAGGTACACATTAATAACACGTATATACTTTGTTGAAGTTGCCAGCCTTCTTATCTACCATGCATTTGGGGTAATTCCGCTACCAGTGACCGTTCCCCTTACAATAGAAGCACTTAGTCTCGGGTTTGGATTCAACCTTGGGTTCCTTCACTGGAGCGGCAACTGGTTTGCCATCCATGAAGTTTCCCTTTTGGCCCTTGCCCTTCTTGAAACCAGTGGTCTTGTTAAACCATCAACACTTGATGCTCCTTCTCGATTTCTACCTTTTGCGGTCTTAAGCACCGCGAACAGCTCCGGGATCAACTCCATCCCTTGCATGTCATAGTTCATCACGAAGATCTAGTAGCTTAGTGATAGTGGCTAGAGAACTCTATCAATCGCTATCTTATCTGGAAGTTTAACTCCCACTTGATTTAAGTGATTGTAGCACCCAGACATTCTGAGCACATGCTCACCAGCTGAGGTATTCTCCTCCATCTTGTTGGCAAAAGAACTTGTCAAAGGTCTCATACCTCTCAATACGGGCATGAGCCTGAAATCCCAATTTCAGCTCTTGGAACATCTCATATGTCTTATGGCGTTCAAAATGTCATTGGAATCCCGATTCTAAGCTGTAAAGTATGGTGCACTAAACTATCAAGTAGTCACCAGGATGTGTCAGTCAGGTGTTCACAACATCCACAGATGACGTTGTAGGGGTTTGCACATCGAGCGGTGCATCAAAGACATAAGCCTTCTGTGTAGCAGTGAGGACACTCCTCGGACTACGGACCCAGTCCGCATCATTGCTTACAATATCTTTCAACATAGTCTTTCTCTAGGAATGTATTGAAATAGGGAGCTACAACGTGAGCTATTTATCTACAACATATTTGCAAAGACAATTTAGACTATGTTCATGATAATTAAGTTCATCTAATCAAATTATTTAATGAACTCCCACTCAGATAGACATCCCTCTAGTCATCTAAGTGATACATGATCCGAGTCAACTAGGTCGTGTCCGATCATCACGTGAGACGGACTAGTCATCATCGGTGAACATCTTCATGTTGATCGTATCTTCTATACGACTCATGTTCGACCTTTTGGTCTTCCGTGTTCCGAGGCCATGTCTGCACATGCTAGGTTCGTCAAGTCAACCTAAGTGTATTGCGTGTGTAAATCTGGCTTACACCCGTTGTATTCGAACGTTAGAATCTATCACACCCGATCATCACGTGGTGCTTCGAAACAACGAACCTTCGCAACGGTGCACAGTTAGGGGGAACACTTTCTTGAAATTATTGCGAGGGATCATCTTATTAAATCTACCGTCATTCTAAGCAAATAAGATGTAAAGCATGATAAACATCACATGCAATCAAATAGTGACATGATATGGCCAATATCATTTCGCTCCTTTTGATCTCCATCTTCGGGGCGCCATGATCATCATCGTCACCGGCATGACACCATGATCTCCATCATCATGATCTCCATCATCGTGTCTTCATGAAGTCATCTCGTCAACTATTACTTCTACTACTATGGCTAACGGTTTAGCAATAAAGTAAAGTAACTACATGACGTTTAAGTTGACACGCAGGTCATAAATAAATTAAGACAACTCCTATGGCTCCTGCCGGTTGTCATACTCATCGACATGCAAGTCGTGATTCCTATTACAAGAACATGATCAATCTCATACATCACATATATCATTCATCACATCCTTTTGGCCATATCACATCACAAGGCATATGCTGCAAAAACAAGTTAGACGTCCTCTAATTATTGTTGCAAATTTTTACGTGGCTGCTATAGGTTTTTAGCAAGAATGTTTCTTACCTACGCCAAAACCACAACGTGATATGCCAATTTCTATTTACCCTTCATAAGGACCCTTTTCATCAAATTCGATCCTACTAAAGTGGGAGAGACAGACACCCGCTAGCCACCTTATGCAACTAGTGCATGTCAGTCGGTGGAATCTGTCTCACGTAAGAGTACGTGTAAGGTCGGTCCGGGCCGCTTCATCCCACGATGCCGCCGAATCAAGAAAAGACTAGTAACGGCAAGTAAATTGACAAAATCGACGCCCACAACAACTTGTGTTCTACTCGTGCATAGAAACTACGCATAGACCTAGCTCTGATACCACTGTTAGGGATCGTAGCAGAAATTTAAAATTTTCTACGCATCACCAAGATCAATCTATGGAGTAATCTAGCAACGAGGGGAAGGGGAGTGCATCTACATACCCTTGTAGATCGCTAAGCGGAAGCGTTGCAAGAACGCGGATGAAGGAGTCGTACTCGTAGCGATTCAGATCGCAGTTGATTCCGATCTTAGCGCCGAACCACGGCGCCTCCGCGTTCAACACACATGCAGCCCGGTGACGTCTCCCACGCCTTGATCCAGCAAGGGGAGAAGGAGATGTTGGGAAGACTCCGTCCAGCAGCAGCACGACGGTGTGGTGGTGGTGGAGGAGCGTGGAACTCCAGCAGGGCTTAGCCAAGCACTACGAGAGACGAGGAGGGAGAGAGGTAGGGCTGCGCCAAGAGGGAGATGATCTCGTGTATTGGGCAGCCCACATACCTCAAGTATATATAGGGGGAGGGGAGGGGGCTGCGCCCCCTCTAGGGTTCCCACCCCAAGGGGTGCGGCAACCCCAGATCCCATCTAGGATGGCGGCCACAAGGGGGAGAGGGGGAGGCGCACCTGGGGTGGGCCTTAGGGCCCATCCGCCCTAGGGTTTGCCCCCTTCCCCTCTTGGAGGCGCCTTGGGCCTTGGGTGGGGGGGGCGCACCATCCCACCTGGGGCTGGTCCCCTCCCACACTTGGCCCACACAGCCTTCTAGGGCTGTGGCCCCACCTGGTGGACCCCCGGGACCCTCCCGATGGTCCCGGTACGTTACCGATAGCACCCGAAACTTTTCTGGTGACCAAAACAGGACTTCCCATATATAAATCTTTACCTCCGGACCATTCCGGAACTCCTCGCGACGTCCGGGATCTCATACGGGACTCTGAACAACATTCGGTAACCGCGTACACACTTTCCCTATAACCCTAGCGTCATCGAACCTTAAGTGTGTAGACCCTACGGGCTCGGGAGTCATGCAGACATGGCCGAGACAACTCTCCGGTCAATAACCAACAGCGGGATCTGGATACCCATGTTGGCTCCCACATGCTCCATGATGATCTCATCGGATGAACCACGATGTCAAGGATTCAATCAATCCCGTATACAATTCCCTTTGTCTATCGGTACGATACTTGCCCGAGATTCGATCGTCAGTATCCCGATACCTTGTTCAATCTCGTTACCGGCAAGTCTCTTTACTCGTTCCGTAACACATCATCCCGTGATCAACTCCTTGGTCACATTGTGCACATTATGATGATGTCCTACCGAGTGGGCCCAGAGATACCTCTCCGTTACACGGAGTGACAAATCCCAGTCTCGATTCGTGCCAACCCAACAGACACTTTCGGAGATACCCGTAGTGCACCTTTATAGCCACCCAGTTACGTTGTGATGTTTGGCACACCCAAAGCATTCCTATGGTATCCGGGAGTTGCACAATCTCACGGTCTAAGGAAATGATACTAGACATTAGAAAAGCTTTAGCATACGAACTACACGATCTTGTGCTAGGCTTAGGATTGGGTCTTGTCCATCACATCATTCTCCTAATGATGTGATCCCGTTATCAACGACATCCAATGTCCATGGTCAGGAAACCGTAACCATCTATTGATCAACGAGCTAGTCAACTAGAGGCTTACTAGGGACATGGTGTTGTCTATGTATCCACACATGTATCTGAGTTTCCTATCAATACAATTCTAGCATGGATAATAAACGATTATCATGAACAATGAAATATAATATAATAACTAATTTATTATTGCCTCTAGGGCATATTTCTAACACTCCACCTCGAAATCCATCCAAAATCCACGAAATTCATGTCTATTTTGCCCCCGACCCACCGGATGACCGCAACTTACCGGACATCCGGAGCCGCAGGAACCACCAGACGTCCGACCTTACCGGACGACCAGAACCTCTAATCCGAGCTGAAATTAGCGGATTTCTGACCCTACCGGATGTCCGGCGACCGGACATCCGTCCACTTCCGGATGACCGCTACGTCCACCACATCATCCGCTACACCACCATCGACTTCCGCAAACCTTTCCAATATCTCAACCCACACCACCATTTACCCGCTACCTACTCCGACGCTTTTTGTCGCACTTGGTTTTGAGAATTTGAGTTGCGGTACCATATCCTTTTGTGTTTTGGCTATCTAGGTACTGTTCGACATTGACATCACCTCCGCTCATTTTCGCCACGGACGCGTCATCAACAACGACCACCTCGACTATGACTTGGTATTCGTGCCACCATTTTGACACCATACCGGAAGCAAGACTGGTAACCTCATCTTGGTATTGGATATATCACTCTTGCCATTACATTGATAGCCATCATAGCCTTACTCTTTTGCGTTGCTTACCCATCGAGACTAGCCATTGAGTATTGCCGGCAACGAGACTTGTGCACATTAGTGATCATACTTCCCATAGCATACATACATCATTGTTGCCTATATTGGTATCATCTCTTGTGTCACAAAGTTGTCATCGCATGCTCACTTGCTATCTTGGTTCGTCAAGCATTGCATGAGAAAAGAGCTCAAACATCAAAGAGCCAACCAAGCTTTTAAGCAAAGAGGAAAGATAAGCAAAGAGCTTTGAAGCAAGAACCATAGCATCATACAACATTAAGATTGTCATAGTCGATCATCTTGGATTATATCATAGCAACACCTTGCATAAACATATTTGGGATAGAAGTCGTTGCATTTTTGCTAAGTAGGTTGTGCACAAGTTCTTGTATCCGCCTATCATGCAATCGTGCTAGCGTCTCTCTAGTGTTGTGCAACAAGAGCATTTTTGTGGATTCCACATTTTGGCTCACCCTTGGTTGCACAACCCCACTTATCTTTTTGCGTGTGTGTTTCCGTGTACCTTATATGCTTGGTCTACTTGTTACATTGCATCTTGGGAATCTTCTCCAACATTATTGAATCTTGCTTACATTCACATTAAAAATTGTGCCACCATCCTAACCAAGCTCCACCATAAGCTTTTACTTGTGTAGGTGTGAGAAACCGATGGGAATTCGTACTAATTAGGCTATTTCCTTGTCCTACATTGGAGTGATCATTGATTCACTTTCAACTTCGGTCAAGGTACATTTGGTATTCGTTCTTCTCTTTCTACCACTTACATTTGTCTTGGAATGATGGATAGGCCAAGTACTTCTACCAACCCACTCTTCATGGAGCAAGACGATGACATGAACTCCTTCATCACCAAGAGTCACCTCTTTGGTGCACAACGTGCTTTGCATCAAGAGCAACAAGCTATGAGTGAACGCATCGACAACCTCGCCACCGACTTGCGACTTTCCGAGCAACGTACAAGGGACTACTTCAACCACAAGCTCGACGATCACAAGCAAGAGAATGACGCAAGGATGGATGAGATTCGCGCTTTGTTGCTCAACCGCTCTTCTTCCACTTCAAGAAGGAGCCATTCAAGTCGCCACTCCGACTTCCCCCTCTCCGGATCAAGTACACCGACATCGAACACTCTTCGTCGAGCCGCGCGCACACCGTCAAGCAAACCTCAATCCACTTCGAGACACCGACTCGCAAGAACATCGACGACGTCAAACCGAAGAAGCCTTTGCGCTAGCACGAGAACGGCAACAACAACGCCAACATGAAGGGGAAGAACGTGTACGTCTCCACCAACTTGCACAAGATGCCGAGACACAACGTCAAGAACAACAACTCCGTGACGCTCAAGCTCTTGCGGTGCAACAAGCTCTACGCGATTTGAGTCGAGCCGTTGCCGACCGAGGCCGACAAGCTCGTGAACAAGAGGAAGCACTTCGTGAAGAAATTCAAGAACGACGATTTCAAGCTCGCGTGCATCGTCAAGTTCCTCCTCGAGCTCGACGCGCTCCTCCACAAGCTCGCCAAGACCATCAAGTTCATCAAGAGAATGACGACAATGGGAATCCTCCGCGACAAGAGTAACACGAGGTTGACAACCCTCCGCGTCAAGAGTACCACGAGTTGAACAATCATCTACAACATGGGCGTCATCATCCCCGAACCCAACACAATGAAGAGCAACGCTACGGCAAGCTCAATTCACCATGCCCAAGTTCAACGGAAGCAATGATCCCAAAGAATACCTTTCATGGGCATTGAAAGTTGACAAGATCTTCCGTTTGCACAATTATGAAGAAGAGAAGAAGATCGCGATGGCATCCCTTGAGTTCCAAGACTATGTCCTCATTTGGTGGGAACAAATCATAGAGCGCCACGAGGCAAGAGGTGAACCACCCATCACTACTTGGGCACAAATGAAGGATGTCATGAGAGCACGCTTCGTGCCTACCTACTACAACCACGACCTCTTCAAGAAACTCCAACAACTCAAGCAAGGAACCAAGAGCATTGAAGAATACTACAAGGAGATGGAGATTGCAATGATAAGAGCAAATGTGACGGAAGATGATGAGCAAACAATGGCACGTTTCTTGAATGGACTCAATCATCCTATCAAGAAGATCGCCGACTTCCAACCATACTCAAATCTCATCGAGCTAGTGCACCAAGCTACCAAAGCGGAACGCCAAGTGCAAGATGATTTCAAGTATGCCAAGTTCTCATCCAAGTCCTACGGCTTCTCCAATAACCAAGCTTCAACGACTCCAACAACAACTACAAGACCCTCTACTTCCAACATCGACAAGTCGACTTCCAAGAAAACTTCGCCAACTACAAGCAATCCTAATACGGGAAACTTCAAACCGAGAGCTTCATCATCATCAACCCTACCGATGAGACCGTCAAGACGAGTTCCTTCAAGTGTTTCACTTGCGGCGGCCGAGGCCACAAGTCCTATGAGTGCACCAACAAGCGCACCATGATCTTCAACGACGATGGCACTTATGATTCCATGAGCGAAGGAGAAATGGAAGCCCTTGAGCAAGTTGCAATGCACCACCAAGTGAACAATGAAGAAGAACAAGTCTTTTGTGATGAAGACTCGAGTCCCGCACTTGTTGTCTCCAAAGTCTTGACCCTCCAACATCACCAAGAAGAAGACCAAAGATGCAACATATTCCACACCAAGGCCGGCATCAATGGACGATCCGTCAAGGTCATCATCGATGGAGGAAGTTGACATATTATCGCAAGTGAAGAACTTTGCTCCAAGCTCCAATTGCCCAAGACGAAGCATCCACATCCATACAAAGTGCAATGGCTTAGTGACTCCAGCACTATCCAAGTCGAGCACCGAGTACAAGTCTCCTTCAAGATCGGCGCCTACGAAGACACCTTGGAGTGCGACGTCGTTCCAATGACCGTTTGTCATCTTCTCCTTGGACGGCCATGGCAATTCGACAGAGGAGTCGTACACAACGGCCTAACGAACCACTACATATTCAAGATGAAGGGCAAGGAGTACGTTCTCCATCCAATGTCGCCAAGTCAAGTGATCACCGACAAGCACGCCACCCATCGTGGAGATCATAGTGAGAGAGCGAGCCACCAAAAAGAGAGTGAGAGCCACAAGCCAAAATCGAGTGCCTCCACGATGAGCGAAAACAAGAACCTAGTTCTATTTGCCACCAAACGTGAGATGAGAGAAGTGTGTGCGAACCCATCTAGTGTCCTACACTACATCCTCGTGTGCAAGGACAATGCATCACAAACTAACACTTCTCACACTCTTCCTCTAGTGTTGTATAATCTTTTGCAGGAACTTCAAGATGTTTTCCCCGATGAGCTACCTCTGAGACTACCTCCACTACGAGGCATTGAGCACCGCATCGACCTCATCCCCGGAGCACCGCTTCCTAACAACGCTCCCTACCGCGTCAAGTTCTTGAGTTACTTTTGGAAGACCTTATGCGCCAAGCTCGAAATCAAGTCTTAATCAAGAAGAACATCAAGGAGTGGGAGGAGTGCTTACCCATCACCGAGTATGCCTACAACCGCGCAAGACATTCGACTACCGGCAAGTCCCCTTTCGAGGTTGTCTATGGTTTCAACCCGTTGTCCCCGTTGGACATCCTACCTCTACCACTCCACGAGCGCACAAACATGGACGCGAATGACCGGGCCAACCACCTCAATAAGATGCATGAAGATACAAGGCACACCATTGAGCTCCAAGTACAACGACTCGCGACCAAGCTCAACGTCAACAAGAATCACATGATATTCAACACTGGAGACCTTGTGTGGCTACACCTTCACAAGGAACGCTTCCCCAACGAACGCAAGTCCAAGCTACTACCACGAGCCGATGAACCATTCAAGGTGCTCGCACGCTACAACAACAACGCATACAAGATCGACATCCCATGTGACAAGTACTCCGTGAGCGACATCTTCAATGTCAAAGATCTCTCCCTGTACCATGGTGATGAGGATTTCGATCCGAGGTCGAATCTTCCCCAAGGGAGGGGAGATGATGCGGAGCATCCCAAGGTCATCCCCATGGACCTACCAGCGTCTCATCAAGTGCCTAGTGGACCCATGACTCGATCACGTGTAAGATCTCTTGAAACCGAGGTGACACCTCTCCTCTCACAATTCCACTTCGATGCACATGAAGCATGGCTACTACCTCATTTGGACACTTTGTGCATACTCAGGTACCATGGAGAAGCTAAGGAACAAGGACAAGAAGAAGAGGAAGATGGACGAGAAGACGGAGAAGAAGGAGGGCTGAAGAAAAAGTCCCAGCCATCGGACGACCGGCCGGGACCGAACGTCCGGTGCCTGAAGCATCAGCCGATCCCTAGCGAGCGGACGTCCGGCCTAGACCAGACGACCGGTGCCCCTGCACCCGAAGCAAACGAGCGGACGCCCGGTCCGGACCGGACGACCGGCGCCCCTGCATCTGAACCAACATCAGCGGAAGTCCGACGTTTCCGGACGTCCGGCACCCTCATCACAGAGCAGAACCAGCAGACGTCCGGAGGACACCGGACGACCGGCCGCTCCTAAGACACCGGATGACCGGCCACCAGCGGACGTCCGGTACCTGGCTGCGTCCAGATTTGGGCCCGAGGCCCATGTACCCCTACTTTCGCCCCCATTTGCACTTAGACTATAAATAGACCTCTCCCACCTCCTTTCGAGGGTTAGCAAATGTTTAGCTCATATTTGTGAGAGAGATTTGCTCATCCACTTGGTCACCTCCTCCTCGGTGATTCGAGCCTCCACCGGAGAAGATCCCCCAAGAGGATTCAAGACCTCCTTGTGGAGAAGATCATCAAGACCCCCTCTTGGGCGGCCCCTCAAGACCTCCTCAAGGAGAAGAACCGGTTACCGGGTATCGTCCTTAGTTGTCCGTGGATTCGTGTATCTCTACCTATGTACTCGAGGATCTAGCCCATGTGTGACTTATTTGTGTTGGTTTAGTGATTTCCTCTTGTGTTTTCCCTTCGTTCTTCCCCGTGTTCTTCGTGTTTTCCCCGGGATCCGCTCCTTTCGTGAAAGATCGGGCAATTATGGTTCTACCCTACATCACTAGGCGTATCAACGAGCTATGGAGATGCCCATCAACAGATATCAATGTGAGTGAGTAGGGATTGCCATGCAACGGATGCACTAGAGCTATAAGTATATGAAAGCTCAACAAAAGAAACTAAGTGGGTGTGCATCCAAATCGCTTGCTCACGAAGACCTAGGGCAATTTGAGGAAGCCCATCATTGGAATATACAAGCCACGTTCTATAATGAAAAATTCCCACTAGTATATGAAAGTGACGAAATGAGAGACTCTCTACTATGAAGATCATGGTGCTACTTTGAAGCACAAGTGTGGTAAAAGGATAGTAGCATTGCCCCTTCTCTCTTTTTCTCTCATTTTTTTATTTGGGCCTTTTCTCTTTTTTTATGGCCTCTTTTCTTTCCTTTTTTTTATTTTTCATCCGGAGTCTCATCCCGACTTGTGGGGGAATCATAGTCTCCATCATCCTTTCCTCACTTGGACAATGCTCTAATAATGATGATCATCACACTTTTATTTTCTTACAACTCAACAATTACAACTCGATACTTAGAACAAAATATGACTCTATATGAATGCCTCCGGCGGTGTACCGGGATATGCAATGACTCATGAGTGACATGTATGAAAGAATTATGAATGGTGGCTTTACCACAAATACGATGTCAACTACATGATCATTCTAAGAAATATGACAATGATGGAGTGTGTCATAATAAACGGAACGGTGGAAAGTTGCATGGCAATATATCTCGGAATGGCTATGGAAATGCCATAATAGGTAGGTATGGTGGCTGTTTTGAGGAAGGTATATGGTGGGTGTATGATACCGGTGAAAGGTGCGCGGTATTAGAGAGGCTAGCAATGGTGGAAGGGTGAGAGTGCGTATAATCCATGGACTCAACATTAGTCATAAAGAACTCATATACTTATTGCAAAAATCTACAAGTTATCAAAGCAAAGTATTATGTGCATGCTCCTAGGGGGATAGATTGGTAGGAAAATACCATCGCTCGTCCCCGACCGCCACTCATAAGGAAGACAATCAATAAATAAATCATGCTCCGACTTCATCACATAACGGTTCACCATACGTGCATGCTACGGGAATCACAAACTTTAACACAAGTATTTCTAAATTCACAACTACTCAACTAGCACAACTTTAATATCACCATCTTCATATCTCAAAACAATTATCAAGCATCTAACTTCTCATAGTTTTCAACACACTCATAAGAAAGTTTTTACTATTCTTGAATACCAAGCATATTAGGATTATTTAAGCAAATTAACACGCTATTTAAGACTCTCAAAATAATCTAAGTGAAGCATGAGAGATCAAAACTTTCTATAAAACAAATCCACCACCGTGCTCTAAAAGATATAAGTGAAGCACTAGAGCAAAATTATATAACTCAAAAGATATAAGCGAAGCACATAGAGTATTCTAACAAATTCCAAATCATGTATGGATCTCTCAAAAGGTGTGTACAGAAAGGATGATTGTGGTAAACTAACAAATAAAGACTCAAATAATACAAGACGCTCCAAGCAAAACACATATCATGTGGTGAATAAAAATATAGCTCCAAGTAAAGTTACCGATAGAAGTAGACGAAAAGAGGTGATGCCTTCCAGGGCATCCCCAAGCTTTGGCTTTTAGGTGTCCTTAGATTATCTTGGGTGCCATGAGAATCCCCAAGCTTAGGCTCTTGCCACTCCGTGTTCCATAATCAATTAAATATTTACCCAAAACTTGAAAACTTCACAACACAAAACTTAAAGTAGAAAATCTCGTGAGCTCCGTTAGCGAAGGAAAACAAAAGACCACTTCAAGGTACTGTAATAAACTCATTATTTATTTATATTGGTGTTAAACCTAATGTATTCCAACTTCTCTATGGTTTATAAACTATTTTACTAGCCATAGATTCATCAAAATAAGCAAACAACACACGAAAAACAGAATCTGTCAAAAACAGAACAGTCTGTAGTAATCTGTAGCTAGCGCAAGATCTGGAACCCCAAAAATTCTAAAATAAATTTATGGACGTGAGGAATTTATCTATTAATCATCTTCAAAAAGAATTAACTAAATATCACTTTCCAAATAAAAATGCCAGCAGTTCTCGTGAGCGCTAAAGTTTCTGTTTTTTACAGCAAGATATTAAGACTTTCCCCAAGTCTTCCCAACGGTTCTACTTGGCACAAACACTAATTAAACACAAAAAACACAACCAAAACAGAGGCTAGGTAAATTATTTATTACTAAACAGGAGCAAAAATCAAGGAATAAAAATAAAATTGGGTTGCCTCCCAACAAACGCTATCGTTTAACGCCCCTAGCTAGGCATAAAAAGCAAGGATAGATCTAGGTATTGCCATAATAGTAAGATAGATCATTAAAACTCATTTTGTATTCTCTATGTATGGCAGCAAGTTTTCTTTGAGGCAAGCAAAAATAATCAAAAGGGCTAAATTTAATGGGACAAAAGTCCCCAAGATCAACTTTAGGAGGTATAGGTTCCTCCTTCGGCCCTTCGTATTACACTACCAATTCATCATTATAAGCATTCTTTTGACAGAACTTTGTGAGCCTATATTCAAGAGAATATCCTAGTTCATTATTTTGAATGGCCAAATCATTATTAAGTTGAGAAATTCTATCAACTAAAACATTGGTAGGAACCCTTTTTCTAAGGTTTTCATTGAAAGCAACATAGTCTAGAGACTGAAAACGCATTATTTCTTGATCAAAAAGGATAGCCTCTATGGGAGGACGGCAAGCGTCCACCCTATAATGTGCAAAGATTTCTTTGGCCTCTTTTATTATGGATCTAAACTCATGAGCCAAAAAGATAGTAGCGGCACGCTTAACAAAGGAATGCTCAATATTAGAAAATTCTAGGAAAATCCTTTGTATGCAAGGGTGCATGTGCATGAATTGTCTTTCAAGTTCAACCACAATCATGGCAATAGCATCTGCAAGATTACTAGTTCTATGAAGGATAGAACTACCCATAGAAGGCAAAGCACCGGCACAAGTAAATAAATCTTGAATAACTCCTTTTCCAATAATATTACCACTACCAACACGTAATTTTTTTGTATGTAAGATAGGGGGTTCTTCAGTAGGAGCATCAGAATTTTTCATGATAATATTGTCCATATCGACAATAGTTTCCCCAATTTCAGACATAACGGCAGAAATTGCAATAGGAAAAGAGAGGCAAATAGAGAAAGAGAGGGAGGATAGAGAGAGAGAGGGCGAATAAAACGGCAAGGGTGAAGTGGGGGAGAGGAAAACGAGAGGCAAATGGCAAATAATGTAATGCAGGAGATAAGGATTGTGATGGGTACTTGGTATGTTGACTCAACGGTGCCAGAAATTGCTTGTTGTCTGGAGTAAAATCTTGACTTGCGCGAACCTCCCCGGCAACGGTGCCAGAAATTCTTCTTGCTACCTCTTGAGCACTGCGTTGGATTTCCCCGAAGAGGAAAGGATGATGCAATAAAGTAGCGTATGTATTTCCCTGAGTTTTTGAGAACCAAGGTATCAATCCAGTAGGAGGTTGCGCGCGCGCGTCCCCTAGTACCTGCACAAAGCAAATAACTCCTCGCAACCAACGCGATAAGGGGTTGGCAATCCCTTCACGGTCACTTACGAGAGTGAGATCTGATAGATATGATAAGATAATATTTTTGGTATTTTTATGATAAATATGCAAAGTAAAATAAAGGCAAAGTAAAAAAGCAAAGGAAATAACTAAGTATTAGAAGATTAATATGATGAAGATAGACCCGGGGGCCATAAGTTTCACTAGTGGCTTCTCTCAAGAGCATAAGTATTCTACGGTGGGTGAATGAATTACTGTTGAGCAATTGACAGAATTGAGCATAGTTATGAGAATATATAGGTATGATCATGTATATAGGCATCACGTCCGAGACAAGTAGACCGACTCCTGCCTGCATCTACCACTATTACTCCACTCATCGACCGTTATCCAGTATGCATCTAGAGTATTAAGTTAATGAAAACAGAGTAACTCCTTAAGCAAGATGACATGATGTAGAGGGATAAATTCATGCAATATGATAAAAACCCCATCTTTTTATCCTCGATGGCAACAATACAATATGTGCCTTGCTGCACCTACTGTCACTGGGAAAGGACACCGCAAGATTAAACCCAAAGCTAAGCACTTCTCCATTGCAAGAAAGATCAATCTAGTAGGCCAAACCAAACTGATAATTCAAAGAGACTTGCAAAGATAACCAATCATACATAAAATAATTCAGAGAAGATTCAAATATTATTCATAGATAGACTTGATCATAAACCCACAATTCATCGGTCTCAACAAACACACCGCAAAAAGAAGATTACATCGAATAGATCTCCACAAGAGAGGGGGAGAACATTGTATTGAGATCCAAAAAGAGAGAAGAAGCCATCTAGCTAGTAACTATGGACCCGAAGGTCTGAGGTAAACTACTCACACTTCATCGTAGAGGCTATGGTGTTGATGTAGAAGCCCTCCGTGATCGATACCCCCTCCGGCGGAGCTCCGGAACAGGCCCCAAGATGGGATCTCGTGGATACAGAAAGTTGCGGCAGTGGAATTAGGGTTTTGGCTCCGTATCTGATCGTTTGGGGGTACGTAGGTATATATAGGAGGAATGAGTACGTCAGTGGAGCAACAGGGGGCCACGAGGGTGGAGGGCGCACCCCCCTACCTCGTGGCTCCCTCCTTTGTTTCTTGACATGGGGTCCAAGTCTCCTGGATCATATTCGGTGAGAAAATCACGTTCCCGAAGGTTTCATTCCGTTTGGACTCCATTTGATATTCCTTTTCTTCGAAACGCTAAAATAGGCAAGAAAAACAGCAATTCTGGGCTGGCCCTCCAGTTAATAGGTTAGTCCCAAAAATAATATAGAAGTGGATAATAAAGCCCAATAATGTCCAAAACAGTAGATAATATAGCATGGAGTAATAAAAAATTATAGATACGTTGGAGACATATCACTCGATGATGTAGAACCACCCCGATTGCCACCCCTTCACGGTCTCCACATAGGAGCCTTCGAGTCAGGTGACGTTGGTCATTTTGCCCACCATGGCGCCTCCGCACTCCGCTTGCTGGCCGACCACCACCTTCGGTTTAACGTTGAAGGTCTTCAGCCACAGGCCGAAGTGGGGCTTGATGCGGAGGAAGGCCTCCCACACGACGATAAACGCCGAGATGTTGAGGATGAAATTGGGGGCCAGATCATGGAAGTCCAGCCCGTAGTAGAACATGAGCCCATGGAAAAATGGGTGGAGGGGAAATCCCAGCCCGCGGACGAAATGGGTAAGGAATACAACCATTTCATGGGGTCCGGGGGTAGGGACGATCTGCCCCGCGTCTGGGAGCCGGTGCGCGATATCTACGGCTAGGTATCCGGCTTCCCGGAGCTTCGTAATGTTCTCCTCTACAATGGAGGATACCATACACTTGCCTCCCGCTCCGGACATGTTTGGAGTGGTTTTACGGAGAAAATGCGAACTTGGGCGCTGGAGCTCGAGTGCGCGAGAATGGATGGGCAGGGAAGAAGAAGGTGTGGGTGAAAGGAGGAGTCCTTGTCCCTTTATAAGGGCGGAAGAAACTGTGCGCCTGCCCACCCGCCTGGTAAACTCGCTTATTCCCCAAGCGCCGTGATTGATGGCGCGGTTGGGTTACCCACACCCATATTGATGAGAATCCCGTGATAAGGGGACACGATCTCTGCTCCGACAAGACGTGCCAAGAAAACCGCCTCGTAATATGTGCTGTAGCTGGTTGAGAAAAACAATTTGAATAATGACCGGGCCATGGCGTGATGTCACGTTATGAAAAGTTGTCAACAGATTAGATTTGTGGAGATATTATACTCTCTACGGTGGTATGTGGAATTTGTTTTGCAGAGGCGGACACTATCCTTGTGTTGGAAATCTTCTATGGAGTATTCGGAGGAAGAACCCGCCTTGCAATGTCGAAGACAATCTGCGCACCGGACTCATCGTCATTGAAGCCTGGTTCAAGGCCTACTGAGGGAGTCCTGGATTAGGGGGTCCTCGGACAGCCGGACTATATCCTTTGGCTGGACTGTTGGGCTATGAAGATACAAGATTGAAGACATTGTCCCGTGTTCGGGTGGGACTCTCCTTTGCGTAGAAGGCAAGCTTGGCAATTCGGATATGTAGATCTCCTCCCTTGTAACCGACTCTGTGTAACCCTAGCCTCCTCTGGTGTCTATATAAACCAGATACTTTAGTCCGTAGGACAACAACAATCATAATCATAGGCTAGCTTCTAGGGTTTAGCCTCTACGATCTCGTGGTAGATCAACTCTTGTAATACTCATATCATCAAGATAAATCAAGCAGGAAGTAGGGTATTACCTCCATCGAGAGGGCCCGAACCTGGGTAAAACTTGTGTCCCCCGCCTCCTGTTACCATCCGCCTTAGACGCACAGTTCCGGACCCCCTACCCAAGATCCGCCGGTTTTGACACCGACAGTAGGCACGCCCCCCTACCTC
The DNA here is from genome assembly GCF_003073215.2 of Triticum urartu. NCBI lineage: Eukaryota > Viridiplantae > Streptophyta > Magnoliopsida > Poales > Poaceae > Triticum > Triticum urartu. Next base: position 97,126,935 of record NC_053026.1, read on the forward strand.
GTGCCTTCCTGGTTGATTGATTGACGTAGGGTCCAAGTCCTCTGGATCATGTTCGTTCCAAAAATCACGCTCCCGAAGGTTTCATTCCGTTTGGACTCCGTTTGATATTCTTTTTCTACGAAACTCTGAAATAGGCAAAAAAAACAGCAATTCTGGGCTGGGCCTCCGGTTAAAAGGTTAGTCCCAAAAATAATATAAAAGTGTATAATAAAGCCCAATAATGTCCAAAACAGGATGTAATATAGCATGGAACAATCAAAAATTATAGATACGTTGGAGACGTATCAAGCATCCCCAAGCTTAATTCCTGCTCGTCCTCGAGTAGGTAAATGATAAAAACAGAATTTTATATGTGGAATGCTACTTGGCATAATTTCAATGTAATTCTCTTAATTGTGGTATGAATATTCAGATTCGAAAGATTCAAGACAAAAGTTCAATGTTGACATAGAAATAATAATACTTCGAACATACTAACTAAGCAATTATGTTTCTTCAAAATAACATGGCCAAAGAAAGTTATCCCTACAAAATCATATAGTCTGGCTATGCTCCATCTTCACCACACAAAGTATTCAAATCATGCACAACCCTGATGACAAGCCAAGCAATTGTTTCATACTTTTGGTGTTCTCAAAATTTTTCAATCTTCACGCAATACATGAGCGTGAGCCATGGACATAGCTCTATGTGGAATAGAATGGTGGTTTTGCCACAACTAAAATGTCAACTACATGATCATGTGAAGCAATATGACAATGATGGAGCGTGTCGTAGTAAACGGAACGGTGGAAAGTTGCATGGCAATATATCTCGGAATGGCTATGGAAATGCCATGATAGGTAGGTATGGTGGCTGTTTTGAGGAAGGTATATGGTGGGTGTATGATACCGGCGAAAGGTGCGTGGTATTAGAGAGGCTAGCAATGGTGGAAGGATGAGAGTGCGTATAATCCATGGACTCAACATTAGTCATAAAGAACTCACATACTTATTGCAAAAATCTATTAGTTATCAAAGCAAAGTACTACGCGCATGCTCCTAGGGGGATAGATTGGTAGGAAAAGACCATCGCTCGTCCTCGACCGCCACTCATAAGGAGGACAATCGATAAATACATCATGCTCCGACTTCTTAACATAACAGTTCACCATACGTGCATGCTACGGGAATCACAAACTTCAACACAAGAATTTCTCAAATTCACAACTACTCAACTAGCACGACTCTAATATCACCATCTCCATATCTCAAAACAAGTATCAAGTTTCAAACTTCTCATAGTATTCAACACACTCATAAGAAAATTTTATTATTAATCTTGAATGCCTAACATAATTAAAGCAAATTACCATGCTGTTTAGTATGACTCTCAAAATAATCTAAGTGAACCATGAGAGAACAATGGTTTCCATAAAACAAATCTACCAACGTGCTCTAAAATATATAAGTGAAGCACTAGAGCAAAAACTATATAACTCAAAAGATATAAGTGAAGCACATAGAGTATTCTAACAATTTCCGAATCATGAGTGTCTCTCTCAAAAAGGTGTGTGCAGCAATGATGATTGTGTAAAACTAAAAAATAAAGACTCAAATAATACAAGATTCTCCAAGCAAAACACATATCATGTGGTAAATAAAAATATAGCTCCAAGTAAAGTTACCGATAGAAGTAGACGAAAGAGGGGATGCCTTTAGGGGCATCCCCAAGCTTTGGCTTTTAGGTGTCCTTAGATTATCTTGGGGTGCCATGGGCATCCCCAAGCTTAGGCTCTTTCAACTCCTTGTTCCATAATCCATCAAATCTTTTACCCAAAACTTGAAAACTTCACAACACAAAACTTAAAGTAGAAAATCTCGTGAGCTCCGTTAGCGAAAGAAAACAAAACACCACTTCAAGGTACTGTAATGAACTCATTCTTTATTTATATTGGTGTTAAACCTACTGTATTCCAACTTCTCTATGGTTTATAAACTATTTTACTAGCCATAGATTCATTAAAATAAGCAAACAACACATGAAAAACAGAATCTATCAAAAACAGAACAGTCTGTAGTAATCTGTAGCTAACGCAAGATCTGGATCCCCAAAAATTCTAAAATAAATTGCTGGACGTGAGGAATTTATTTATTAATCATATGCAAAATGAATTAACTAAATAGAACTTTCCAAATAAAAATGGCAGCAGTTCTCGTGAGCGCTAAAGTTTCTTTTTTTTACAGCAAGATTAAAAAGACTTTCCCCAAGTCTTCCCAATGGTTCTACTTGGCACAAACACTAATTAAACACAAAAAACACAAACAAAACAGAAGCTAGATAAATTATTTATTACTAAACAGGATCAAAAATCAAGGAATAAAAATAAAATTGGGTTGCCTCCCAACAAGCGCTATCGTTTAACGCCCCTAGCTAGGCATAAAAGCGGGGATAGATCTAGGTATTGCCATCTTTGGAAGGCAATCCATAAGTGGCTCTCATAATAGATTCATAAGGTAATTTAATTTTCTTTCTATGGAAGTGTTCCATGCCTTTCTTTAATGGAAATTGGAATCTAATATTCCCTTCCTTCATATCAATAATTGCACCAATCGTTTTAAGGAAAGGTCTACCAAGAATAATAGGACATGAAGGATTGCAATCTATGTCAAGAACAATAAAATCCACGGGCACATAATTCCTATTTTCAACAATAATAACATCATTAATTCTTCCCATAGGTTTCTTAATAGTGTAATCCGCAAGGTGCAAGTTTAAAGAGCAATCATCAAAATCACGGAAACCTAGCAAATCACACAAAGTCTTTGGAATCGTGGAAACACTAGCAGCCAAATCACACAAAGCATAGCACTCATTTTCTTTAATCTTAATTTTAATAGTAGGTTCCCACTCATCGTAAAGTTTTCTAGGGATAGAAACTTCCAACTCAAGTTTTTCTTCATAAGATTGCATCAAAGCATCAACGATATGTTTGGTAAAGGCTTTATTTTGACTATAAGCATGAGGCGAATTTAGCACGGATTGCAACAAGGAAATACAATCTATCAAAGAGTAATTATAATAATTAAATTCCTTGAAATCCAAAATAGTGGGTTCATTAATATTTAAAGTTGGACTTCTTCAATCCCACTTTTAACAATTTTAGCATTAAGATCTAAAGACTTCGAATTTTTGGAACACCTTCTAGGTAAAGGTGGATCATATTCAGTCCCATCATTATCAAGATTCATATTACAAAACAAAGATTTAATAAGGGACACATCAATAACTTTTAGATCTTCATCTTTGTCTTCCAAAAAAATTTCCGGCTTAGCGGCCATCTTATTAACTAAGGTGGCGTGCTTATCCGAAACTTCAGATATTAACTTCTCAAGATGAGCAATCTGAGATTTCAAACCATCAAATTCTTTAGACATATCATCGAGCTCTTTATTCATATAACCCATACAGATTTTTTGTTATTTAAGATCATTTCTAAAGAAATTATTATGCTCAAATTGTAAGACCATAAAACTCCTGACGTTGCTTTCGATCTCTTCTAACCTTTTAAGGTGGAGATCACCAAATCTAGATAGAGCCATCGTGACAAGCAAGCAATCCAACACACAAGCAAACAAGAAACGGGCAAAAGGAGGCAAATAGAGAAAGAGAGGGATGATGGAGAGAGAGAGAGAGGGTGAATAAAACGGCAAGGGTGAAGTGGGGGAGAGGAAAACGAGAGGCAAATGGAAAATAATGTAATGCTGGAGATAAGGGTTTGTGATGGGTACTTGGTATGTTGACTTTTGCGTAGACTCCCCGGCAACGGCGCCAGAAATCCTTCTTGCTACCTTTTGAGCACTGCGTTGGTTTTCCCTTGAAGAGGAAAGGGTGATGCAGCAGAGCAGCGTAAGTATTTCCCTCAGTTTTTGAGAACCAAGGTATCAATCCAGTAGGAGGCCATGCGCGAGTCCCCCGCACCTACACAAACAAATAAACTCCTCGCAACCAACGCGATAAAGGGGTTGTCAATCCCTTCACGGTCACCTACGAGAGTGAGATCTGATAGATATGATAAGATAATTTTTTTGCTATTTTTATGATATAGAGAAACAAATATACAAGTAAAATAAATGGCAAAGGAAATAACTAAGTATTGGAAGATTAATATGATGGAAAATAGACCCGGGGGCCATAGGTTTCACTAGAGGCTTCTCTCGAGAGCATAAGTATTATGGTGGGTGAACAAATTACTGTTGAGAAATTGACAGAATTGAGCATAGTTATGAGAATATCTAGGTATGATCATGTATATAGGCATCACGTCCGAGGCAAGTAGACCGACTCCTGCCTGCATCTACTACTATTACTCCACACATCGAACGTTGTCCATCATGCATCTAGAGTATTCAGTTCAAGAGAACAGAGTAATGCTTTAAGCAAGATGACATGATGTAGAGGGATAAACTCATGCAATATGATATAAACCCCATCTTGTTATCTCCGATGGCAACAATACAATACATGCCTTGCTGCCCCTACTGTCACTGGGAAAGGACACCACAAGATTGAACCCAAAGCTAAGCACTTCTCCCATTGCAAGAAAGATCAATCTAGTAGGCCAAACCAAACTAATAATTCAATGAGACTTGTAAAGACAACCAATCATACATAAAAGAATTCAGAGAAGATTCATATATTGTTCATAGATAAAATGATCATAAACCCAAAATTCATCGGTCTCAACAAACACACCGCAAAAGAATATTACATCGAATAGATCTCCACAAGAGAGGGGGAGAACTTTGTATTGAGATCCAAAAAGAGAGAAGAAGCCATCTAGCTAATAACTATGGACCCGTAGGTCTGAAGTAAACTACTCACACTTCATCGGAGAGGCTATGGTGTTGATGTAGAAGCCCTCCGTGATCGATACCCCCTCCGGCGGAGCTCCAGAAAAGGCCCCAAGATGGGATCTCGTGGATATAGAAAGTTACGGCGGTGGAATTAGGGTTTTAGCTCCCTATCTGGTAGTTTGGGGGTATGTAGGTATATATAGGAGGTAGGAGTACGTCGGTGCAGCAACGTGGGCCCCACGAGGGTGGAGGGCACGCCTGGGGGGGTAGGCGCGCCCCCCTACCTCGTGCCTTCCTGGTTGATTGCTTGACATAGGGTCCAAGTCCTCTGGATCATGTTCGTTCCAAAAATCACGTTCCCGAAGGTTTCATTCCGTTTGGACTCTGTTTGATATTCTTCTTCTGCGAAACTTTGAAATAGGCAAAAAACAGCAATTCTGGGCTGGGCCTCCGGTTAATAGGTTAGTCCCAAAAATAATATAAAAGTGTATAATAAAGCCCAATAATGTTCAAAACAGGATATAATATAGCATGGAACAATCAAAAATTATAGATACGTTGGAGACGTATCAGTCCCATGATCAAATCAAATCAAAATAATTGCAAACAAAACTCCCCCGGGATTGTTGTTAGTTGGAGGCACCCGTTGTTTCAGGCAAGCCATGGATTGATGCTTGTTGGTGGTGGGGGTATAAACTACCACTCTGCTTGGGAACCGCCTATAATGTGTGTAGCATGGAAGATATCGAGATCTCTCGGTTGTTATGTTGACAATGAAAGTATACCGCTCAAAATATTATTCATCTCTATTTCAAAACCAAGCTCTGGCACCTCTACAAATCCTTGCTTCCCTCTGCGAAGGGCCTATCTATTTACTTTTTATGTTGAGTCATCATACTCTTATTAAAAAGCACCAGTTGGAGAGCACCACTGTCATTTGCATGTATTACTATTAGTTTACATTGCGTATGACTTGACTGGATCTCTTTTACCATGAATTACAATGTCTAGTCAGTCCTTGATCTTTAAAGGTGCTCTGCATTTATGTTTTGCGGTCTCAGAAAGGGCTAGCGAGATACCATCTTGTTATATCATATTATGATTGTTTTGAGAAAGTGTTGTCATCCAAGATTTATTATTATTGCTCGCTAGTTGATTATGCCATTGATATGAGTAAACATGAGACCTAAATGTTATTATGAATATGGTTAGTTCGTAATCTTTGCTAAAAACTTGAATGATGGCTTTACATATTTACAACAATAAGAGCAAACAGAGTTTGTAAAAGTTTTTCTTTATCACTTTCAATCTATCAACTGAATTGCTTGAGGACAAGCAAAGGTTTAAGCTTGGGGGAGTTGATACGTCTCCGTCATATCTACTTTTCCAAACACTTTTGCCCTTGTTTTGGACTCTAACTTGCATGATTTGAATGGAACTAACCCGGACTGACGTTGTTTTCAGCAGAATTGCCATGGTGTTATTTTTGTGCAGAAATAAAAGTCCTCGAAATGACCTAAAAATCAACGGAGATTATTTTTGGAATATATAAAAAATACTGGCGGAAGAATCACATCAGGGGGCCCACACCCTGTCCACGAGGGTGGGGTGCGCCTACCCCCCTGGGTGAGCCCCCTGCCTCGTGGGCCACCTGATGCTTCACCGACGTCCATCCTGACTCCATATATTCATGTTCGGGGAGAAAAAATCAGAGAGAAGGATTCATCACGTTTTACGATATGGAGCCGCCGCCAAGCCCTAAACTCTCTCGGGAGGGCTGATCTGAAGTCCGTTTGGGCTCCGGAGAGGGGAATCCATCGCCATCGTCATCATCAACCTTCCTCCATCACCAATTTCATGATGCTCACCGCCGTGCGTGAGTAATTCCACCGTAGGCTTGCTGGAAGGTGATGAGTTGGATGAGATTTATCATGTAATCGAGTTAGTTTTGTTAGGGTTTGATCCATAGTATCCATTATGTTCTGAGATTGATGTTGCTATGTGTCGGTGTACTAGAGTAGGGGTACCCTTGTACCCCGAACTTGTGCACGGGCAGTCGCAGCGTCCCGCGGCAAGGCCTGCCAGGTCACCGCCAAGATTCCTTGTGGTCCCTCTGAAGACCATTCAAGAACAAAGTACTCAAGACAAGACCCCGGCAAGAGGAGCTTGCCGGGAAGAAGGCAAGACCCCGGCAAGAGGAGCTTGCCGGGAAGGCCATCAGAAGCGTCCCAAGACCCCGGCAAGAGGTGCTTGCCGGGAAGGCCGTCTGGTGCATTCCAAGGATCTTGCCGCGGCGCGCTACGCGCCCCGACAAGGCCCGGCGAGCGACAAGTTCCCGGAAGCGACAAGCCGACAGCCGCGGCAAGGCGCTTGCCGCGACAAGCCCCCACTCCACGCCCGCGCTCCAGCACATCCACCCATGTGTCGCTCCGGGGCCCCTCCCGAGCGCACGTGGCAGGAGGCTGTGCAGCTAGGGGCATGCGGTGGCACGCAGGCGCTGACAAGACAACCATCGTGGCAAGACGGTGGCGTCCCTAGCGGTCCCTTTCGGTGCCGTCTAGGCGACACAGACGGGCATTTAATGCCCTTGTCCCCTGCCATCAGGGTTAGGTATGATAACACTGTAGCAGCTAGCTGTGCCTACTACAATACCTAGCTGTGCCTACCCACGGCACCCTTTCCATTTTTGCCCTTGGCCCCCGTTGCTCTATGTCGGTAACCCCTTGAGTATAAAAGGAGGCCCGTGTGCAACGTAGAGGGGGTCGGCCACCTCGAGAGCTCTTGCGAGGTTCAGCAATCCCACACACTCACGCTCGCTCCCGAGCTAGAAATCAATACCAATCCACAAAGCAGGAGTAGGGTTTTACGCATCCTTGCGGCCCGAACCTGGGTAAATCGCTCGCGTGCTTCACCTCGATTTACTCCTCGCACGACCAACCGCCCGCTTGCTTCGCCTCGATCTGCTCTTTGCGCAACCTCCGCCCCCCGCCGAACCAAAAGGGACCTGGTCCGCCGGTCCCATAGGTGCCCGTGGATCAGAAACCCCGGCATCTCTGGCGCGCCAGGTAGGGGGTGTCGAAGTTGTGTGAATCAGATCCGGCGTCCTTGCGGGCTAGATCTTCATCTTCTTCATCGATCTTCACCATCTTCATCAACATGTCGCCGAAGAAGAAAGTTTCGGAGGCAGCTGCTCCGTCCGCGCCGAGCCACCCACCGCCGGAGCAAACGGACGGTGGGGCAGGCGCCGGCGGAAGGGCACGCATCGACGAGGGAACTCTTGGTGCTGCCAGGTCCCAGGGCAAGGCTGCGCTGCCCATCGGCGGCGTGGCCGGCTCCCACAACGACCGGGCGCACTCCAAGACCTCGGCGTCCGTGCCTGCACCGCGCCCATCCCAGGAGGCGCGGGACCGGCAGCGTCATGGTACTCACGGTACCATGCGCTCGCTGGATCAAGATCGAGCTGGTGGATCCCGGAGCGCCCAGGACCACCATGCGCGTCAACAAGCCGGCGCGAGCGGGACACGGTCGCCTGGACGGGATACTGCTCCTTCTAACGTGGTTAGGAGTCCGAGCGTATCCCGCTCCTCGCACCGTTCGCTACCACCGCCCGCCACCGCAGCGGAAGCTCTGGCACGAGCTCAGCTGCTCCTAGACTACCCTCCAGCGGCGGACAAGATCGACGACTGGAGGGCCACTATCCAGAGTCTCATCGGCTTCACCAACGGCGACACTCCTCGGCAGCCGAGCACGTTGCAGCCGCAGCGAGTCAGCCAGGTGCAACCCGGTGGAGACAAGACTGGTGGGGGTGCAACTACTGTGCACTCCCCACCCCGAAGGCCAAGATCGCCGACCCGCCGGATCCGCCACGACAGCGACTCCACCGCGTCGTCGGATCCGCGAGCTCGTCGCGACCAACGACAAGTTCTTCAAGAACGGCAGCGGGAAGACGCTCGTACACGCATCGAGCGCCGGAGAGAAGCGCGACGTCAGTCAGACCAGCGCGCTGGGCCCTCTGTCGACATGCATGCACCAGGGAACCAGGCGACCTGCCGTACCCGGTAGGTTGCCCTGCGTTCACTCGTGAGCTGCGGCAAGTCCAGTGGCCTAGTACGAAGAACTTCAAGCCCGACGTACCAGAGAAGTACGACGGCAAGTTGCATCCATCGGAGTTCCTCAGCATCTACACCATCGCGGTGCAGGCTGCTGGGGGGCGAGACGACAAGATCCTTGCCAACTACTTCCCGCTGGTACTCAAGCCCAACGTCAGGTCCTGGCTCATGCACTTGTCGGACAACTCCATATCCTCTTGGGGTGAGCTGTGCCATCAGTTTGTTGGCGCCTTCACAGGCGGCCACAAACCTCATGGCCAAGAGAGCGATCTTCATCTGCTCGTCCAGAAGGAAGGAGAGCCCCTGCGCCAGTATATCCAGAGGTTCAGCCGTGTACACCACAACATCCCAAATATCCACCCCACCGCGGTAATCAGCGCGTTCCATCAGAACGTGCGTAACCGCAAGATGCGGGAGGAGCTGGCGATGTGCAAGATTCGGGACGTCAGCGAGCTTTATGCCCTGGCCGACAGATGTGCACGCGCTGAGGAGGGGAGGAAATTCCCCGGAGAAAGCACTGGAGCAGGAGGATCTGACAGTGAGGATGCCGCCCCGGCAAAGAGAAGCCGGCGGCGCAACAACAGGAAGAAGCAGAACAACGAGGTGCTGGTCGTTGAGCAGTCCGGCAATGAAGGTGACGCCACGAAGGCTATAGTTGGTAGCTCCGGCAAGGAAGTTGCCGCGTGCACCAACTGTCAGGCCGTGGCGGTCGCCGACAAGCGGGACGGCTCCGGCAAGAGATACTATAAGATTCACCGCACCAAGGGCCATGACCTCCAGAACTGCAAGAAGGTCGAGCAGCTCGTCCAGCAACAGAGGGCTGAGTACGAGCGGCGCGACAAAGATAGAGCCCAAGGGGGTGCCGAGAAACCTGGCCAGAAGCGCACCGGCCAGGAAGGACGCCGCGGCAAGGCCAAGCAGCGGCAAGGAGACAGACCTCCCCGCGGTCGCGACAACGACGACGACGACGGCGAGGATGAAGACATGGACGACGTTGAGACCAGTGAGCAGGAGTTTCAGAAAGCCACAGAGGTCTTGTGCGTTGACGGGGGTGCTTCCCTGCATACCTCGCACCGCCAACTCAAACAGTGGGTGCGAGAAGTCAATGCAGCGGAGCCACCCATCGAATCGCGCAAGCTTCTGAAGTGGTCCAGCACGCCTATCATCTTTGACATTGAGGACCACCCTAATCGCACAACCGCGGTCGGGTGTCTGCCGATGTTGGTTTCACCAACCATCCGCAACCTCAAGGTCACCAAGATGCTAGTCGACGGCGGGGCCGGCTTAAACCTGATCTCCTCCGCTGTGCTCCGAAAACTCCAGATCCCTGACGACGAGCTCGAAGAGGCCGGCACATTCCAAGGAATCAACCCGGGAAGGAGCAAGCCGAAGGGGAAGGTCACGCTGCCGGTAACATTCGGCAGCGAGTTAAACTTCAGGACTGAGAGGGTCACGTTCGACGTTGCCGATATCCCGTTGCCTTACAATGGGATACTTGGCCGTCCAGTGCTCGCCAAGTTCATGGAGGCCTCTCACTACGCGTATAACTTGCTGAAGATGCCAGGCCCGATAAGCGTCATTTCTGTCCCTGGCGACAAGAAGGACGCTCTTATCTATGCCGACAAGATCTACCGGGAAGCAGCAGCCACGGCAGACCGCGATCCACTTGCCGCTGAAGCTCCCGGGACCAAGAAGACCAAGTCCGGCAAGAGTTCTGGTGCCTACTCCGGCGCGCGCACCTCTTCGGAGTGCTGCGCTGCCGTCGAGGATGCGCCATCGAGCTCCACCGGCAAGAAGACCAAGTCTGGCAGGGACTCTGGTGCCCACTCCGGCAAGCGCACCTCTTCGGAGTGTTGCGCTGCCGTCGAGGACGCACCATCGAGCTCCACCGGCAAGAAGACCAAGTCCGGCAGGGACTCTGGTGCCCACTCCGGCAAGCGCACCTCTTCGGAGTGCTGCGCTGCCGTCGAGGACGCACCATCGAGCTCCACCGGCAAGAAGACCGAGTCCGGCAAAAGCTCTGGTGCCCACTCCGGCAAGCGCGCCTCTTCGGAGTGCTGCGCTGCTGTCGAGGACGCACCATCGAGCTCCGCCGGTGAGCACAAGAAGACGATGGCGGCTCCACCAGAGACGAAGAAGGTGTCCGCCAAGTTGGATGGCGCTGGTGGTACCTTCACCATCAGTGCCACGCTTGACCCTAAATAGGAAAGCGCGCTCATTGCTTTCCTGCGGGCGAACGTCGACATGTTTGCATGGCAACCGTCTGACATCCCCGGTGTTCCCAGGAAAGTGATTGAGCACCACCTTGCCGTCTGTCCTCATGCGCGGCCCGTCAAGCAGAAAGTACGGAAGCAGGCGGTGGAGCGCCAAGAATTCATTACGGAGGAAATCAAGAAACTGGAAGCAGCAGGCCTCGTCAGAGGAGTGCTCCATCCCACGTGGTTGGCCAATCCTGTAGTCGTGCGCAAGGCAAACGGGAAATGGAGGCTTTGCATCGATTTCACCGATGTTAACAAAGCTTGTCCCAAAGACCCATTTCCTTTGCCGCGCATTGACCAGATTGTTGACTCCACAGCTGGGTGTGATTTGCTTTCATTTCTTGATGCATACTCCGGGTATCATCAGATCTTCATGGCAGAGGAGGATGAAGAGAAAACCGCATTTATTACTCCATGTGGCACGTACTGCTTTGTACGAATGCCTTTCGGATTAAAAAATGCCGGTTCAACATTTGCAAGAGTAGTCCATATTGCTCTTGAGCCACAAATACACAGAAATGTGGAAGCCTACATGGATGATATAGTGGTCAAGAGCAAGGACAGAGCAACCCTAATCCAAGACTTGGACAAGACTTTTGCAAATCTGCGCAAGATCAGCCTCAAGCTCAACCCAGAGAAGTGCGTGTTCGGAGTTCCCTACGGCAAGCTTCTCGGGTTCTTCGTGTCTCAGCGGGGAATTGAAGCCAACCCCGACAAGATCAGGGCCGTTGAGCAGATTGAAGCCCCGAAGCGCGTCAAAGATGTTCAGAAACTTGCCGGTTGCGTGGCTGCTCTCAGCAGGTTTATCTCTCGGTCTGCTGAGCGCGCCCTGCCGTTTTTCAAACTATTGAAAAAGGCAGGTCCAATGAAATGGACTCCGGACGCGGAGGCTGCGCTGCAAGACCTGAAGAGATACCTGTCCTCCCCTCCAATACTTGTCGCGCCTAAGCCACAAGAGAAGTTGCTGCTGTACATAGCGGCAACCAATCAAGTGGTTAGTGCTGCGTTAGTGGCAGAGAGGGAGGCGGATGATGAGCCAGCAACCGCGGCAAGCACATCCAGCGACAAGCAGGGGGCTTCCCCGGCAAGCTCTGGTCCCGACAAAGATGAACCCGTGCTGATACACGAGGAGATACGGAAGAAAACGGTGCAGCGCCCAGTTTACTTTGTCAGTTCCCTCTTGCAGGGGGCTAGGTCAAGGTACTCTGGTGTGCAGAAACTGCTTTTCGGCCTTCTCATGGCCTCGAGAAAGCTGCGCCATTACTTCCAAGCACATGAGATCACAGTGGTCACTCGCTTTCCGCTGAAGAGGATACTGCAGAATCCTGAAGCGACAGGCAGGATTGTTGAGTGGGCACTGGAACTGTCAAGCTTTGGTCTCAAGTTTGAAAGCACTTCAACTATCCAGAGCAGAGCATTGGCAGAATTCATAGCGGAATGGACGCCAACTCCGGATGAAGAAACCCCGGAGACGAGCATCCCCGACAAAGAAGCGAGCAAAGAGTGGCTGATGTACTTTGATGGTGCTTTCTCGCTGCAAGGCGCCGGCGCTGGTGTGCTGCTTATCGCGCCCACCGGAGAGCACCTCAAGTACATAGTCCAGATGCACTTTCCCAAGGAGCAAGCAACAAACAATACTGCAGAGTATGAGGGATTGCTTGCCGGTCTCAGGATCGCGGCAGACCTTGGGATTAAGAAGCTCATTGTCAGGGGTGACTCACAGCTTGTCGTCTGCCAAGTAAACAAGAATTATCAGAGTCCGTTGATGGAAGCTTACGTCGACGAAGTGAGAAAGCTAGAAGAGCGCTTTGACGGCCTGCAAATGGAGCACGTTCCGAGATCTCGGAACGCCATTGCTGATGGCCTGTCAAAGTGCGCCGCACTTAAGTTACCTGTGGAACCAGGGACCTTTGTGCTCAAGCTGACTCAACCGTCCGTAACACCATCAACCGGACAAAGCAAGAAGAGGAAGTTGATTCTTGGTGACTACCTGCCGGCAGAGCTTCCCGAAGCCGCCGGCAAGAAGGTCCCCAAGATCAACACCGAAGGCGCTGGTGAGCCAGATGCTCCGGCAAGCCCTAGGGTTTGTTCCGTTGAAGCTGAAGCTCCCGGCAAGCTTGTCGCGGGATATCATGCTCCGGCAGAGACACAGCTTCTCGCCGTCGAAGCAGATATCCCCGCAGCAACCTCCAAGATCAACGCCAAGAGCGCCGGTGAGCCAGATGCTCCGGCAAGCCCTAGGGTTTGTTCCGTCGAAGCTGAAGCTCCCGGCAAGCTTGTCGCGGAACGTCAAGCTCCGGCAGAGACACGGCTTCTCGTTGTAGAAGCGGACGTTCCCGCAGCAGCAGAGTTGCCTTTAGTCCTTGTTGTCGAGCCACAGGCTCCAACATGGGCGCAGCAGATTGTCCGTTTCCTTCAGACGGGAGAACTTCCCGAAGAGCAAGAAGAAGCCGAAAGAGTAGCCCGGCAGTCAAGTATGTACCAGTTCGTCGACAAGATCCTGTACAGAAGAAGACTCAACGGTGTGAAATTGAGGTGCATTCCCCGGGAAGACGGACGGAAGCTGTTGGCAGAGATACACGGAGGCATATGTGGTCACCACATTGGCGCAAGAGCACTCGTCGGCAAAGCATTCCGGCAAGGTTTCTTCTGGCCAACAGCCCTCCAGGATGCAACTGCACAAGTAACCAAGTGTGAAGCGTGCCAGTTCCATTCCAAGCAGATACACCAGCCAGCTCAAGCTCTCCAGACGATCCCTTTATCCTGGCCATTTTCGGTCTGGGGGCTCGACATCCTCGGCCCCTTCCCCCGAGCTGTCGGGGGATTTGAGTACTTGTACGTCGCAATCGACAAGTTCACAAAGTGGCCGGAGGTGGAACCAGTGAGGAAGGTGACCGCACAGTCAGCCGTCAAGTTCTTCAGGTCGATTGTTTGCCGCTTCGGGATCCCTAACCGGATAATCACCGACAACGGCACACAGTTCACGAGCCACGCCTTCATGCAATACATTCAAGATCTCGGCGCCAAAGTCTGCTTCGCCTCTGTTGCTCACCCAAGGAGCAACGGTCAAGCGGAGAGGGCAAACGTCGAGGTGCTGCGCGGGCTCAAGACCAGAACTTTCGACAGGCTGCACAAGTGTGGAAGAAACTGGATCAAGGAGCTACCGGTGGTTCTTTGGTCGATCAGAACGACGCCAAATCGAGCCACTGGACAGACACCCTTTGCTCTAGTCTATGGAGCAGAGGCAGTTACCCCCACGGAACTCGTATACGGGTCACCTCGAGTGCTCGCTTATGATGAGCTTGAGCAAGAGCGGCTGCGGCAAGAAGACGCGCTGCTCCTTGAGGAAGATCGTCTCCAGGCTGCTGTGCGAGCTGCTCGCTACCAGCAAGCTCTGCGCTGCTACCACAGCCACAGAGTCAATGCCAGGAGTCTCGAGGAAGGCGACCTTATTCTTCGGCGCGCTCAGTCCGCCAAGAATTCCAACAAGTTGACGCCGAAGTGGGAAGGCCCTTACCGGGTGAGACGAGTCACCAGGCCTGGCGCTGTCCGCCTGGAGACCGAAGACGGTATTCCAGTGAGCAACTCCTGGAACATCGAGCATCTTCGCAAGTTTTACCCGTAAGGCGCGGTTGTCGGACCCCGTCCGGCAACCACCTCTCTGTGCAAGTCTTGCCGCTGCTGCATGTAATCCTTTGTACAGAGCCAGGCGCAGACCCTGGCGCAGGAACAGATATCCTCACGGAACTCGTATACGGGTCACCTCGAGTGCTCGCTCATGATGAGTTTGAGCAAGAGCGGCTGCGGCAAGATGATGCGCTGCTCCTCGAGGAAGATCATCTTCAGGCCGCTGTGCGAGCCGTCGCTCCCAGCCCGTGCCAGAAGCTTCGAGGAAGGCGACCTTGTTCTTCGGCGCGTTCAGTCGGCCAAGATCCAAACAAGTCGACGCCGAAGTGGGAAGGCCCTTACCGTGTGAAACGAGTCACAAGGCCTGGCACTGTCCGCCTTGAGACCGAAGATGGCTTTCCAGTGAGCAACTCCTGGAACATCGAGCATCCTCGTAAGTTTTACCCGTAAGGCGCGGTTGTCGGACCCCGTCCGGCAACCACCTTTCTGTACGAGTCTTGCCGCTGTTGCATGTAAACCTCTGTACAGAGCCAGGCGCAGACCCTGAGCACCAGAAATGAAGCGCTGCATACCCCGGGGGCTATAGAATGCATGCTAGATTGAGTCTGAGTCTCGTCCTTGGTTAGGGTCGATAGTCCCTAACAGCGGCTAACCCCTAGCTTAGAGGTCGAGTGTCCGTCCCTTTGCTTTTCCTTTGTTTGCAGGGCTCGCACGTCCTGGCCAGGCCACCTGGAGGCGAAAAGGAGAAGAAGGGCGTGCCGGCACCTGGGCCCCAGCAAGAACACCGGGGGCTGCGAATGCCAAGATGCCCCCCCCCCCGGCAAGCCGGAGTTGCCGGGGGCTGCAATATCAGATAAGTCTTTTATCCCACTTCATGCATCCTCTTATGGACTGGGGAATGCGAAACCCCATTTCTTCCCGGAAACTGCCGTGCTCCCCCAACTCTAGGCCCTGGAGCGCGTTCCCGGGGCCAAGTTTGGTCGTAGTCGCGGCAGCAGAAGGGATGAAACGAGGAGGCCGCGCCCACCTCGTTCCCACCTCCGTCAAAGGCGTGAGAAAGGTCGAGCGGCGTGGGAAGGCGGCGGGGCTTGTTGTCGGGGAATGGAATGCCTGTCCGAGAGATACCAAGGATTTGCTCCTTGGCGTGGGTGACCCGCGAGGCAAATAACCCGGCAAACATCCCCTTTTCATCAAAAAACATCCCATACGGGTACAGTCCATAGAGGATGAAAAACATGAAAGAGAGGATTACAAGATACAGCTAAAGGCCCGAAGGCTTACAATTAAAAAGATAAGGTGCCCGTAATCATTTTCCTGTCCCTCTCTTCAGGAGGTAGAACAAGCAGGCGAAAAGGGGAAAGGGGCGCCAAGGCGAGCTACAGGTGCCAGAAGACACCAAGAGAACATCCGGGGGCCGGATGGTGATGGCGACGCCAGGAGAAGGGTGCGAAGGAGGGGCGGCAGGACGTCAGCACACTGTCGAGGGCACCACGCCCTCGTACTCCGACCTGACGGCCTTGTCGCCAGCCCTCTTCCCCTTCCGCGACCTCCCTACGCCAGCCGCCCAAGGAGACGCCCCCGGGGAGTTCAAGAAGCCGGCGCCGCGGATGATAGGGTCACCGGTGCCGCACGAGACGGCGCCCGACACCTAGTCGGAGCCGCCGTCCTGCCGGCCGCCACCCTCACCATCACTGCCGCTCTCCTCCTCGTCACTCTCGCTCGAGCAGGAGCCTTCGCTATCGGAGGAGCTGTCCACGCAGCACTTCGCCCGGGTGCCGAAGCACCCGAAGACCTTGACGGAAAGGAGATCGCCCTCCACCAGCTTAAAATGGAGGGTGAGTCCCCCCGTCAAGCTGTGGATGCGGGCGAACGTCTTCCACCCTCGATCGAGATACATCACACTAGGGGCTGGGAACGCCACGCGGACTCGCGTGCCGCTGATCCCACAGCCCCTCATGTGTAATCTCAGAGTCTCGGGCGGGTCCGACTCCATCGCGCCCGCGAACGGAGCCGGAAGCTGGAGGCGACGATGAGGCGCCCGGCGCAGCTTGACGAAGAACTCGCAAGGGTTGTCCCCTATATGGACCGCCGCGGGGGGAGGAGCCGCCGGCGGGGGCGAAGCTGGCGCGTCGCCCCGTCCGCCTCTTCCCCGAGCGCCTCGACCTCGTCCTCGACCCCGTCCACGACCTCGCCCCCTCCCTCTTCCCCATACGGCTGGCTCTGCCACCACGAGCGAAGAAAAGGGGAGGGTGCGCTGTCTGGCGGCGACCCTCGCCGCCACCGATGAAGGCCCAGGATTCCCTTTCTCCATGGCGAATGAGAGAAAGGGGAGCAGAAGCTGAAGAAAAGAGGAGACGGGAGAGTGCAGGCTTCGGTGCTCCCTTCTCGCTCCTTATAAAGGGGCGAAGTGGGAGCCCAGCCGCCCCGCTCAGCGAATCAAGGCACAGGAAGAGCAGGGAGGCGGGCCGACCCGTCCCCTCTGCTCGCAACGGCCCAGGTTCCCGCTCCCGCCGTCCGCGATCCCAAATGCATGGGAGCCGCGTGGCGGAGATGCAGAACTGAGGCAACAGATTGGGCGGCCTCACCCTACCCCGTGATCTCGGGGAGTGGGCGCTTCGGAAATCGCGCACCGGCCCCGTCTAGTAAATGCGCCACGCTCCCACGCCTACCTCCGTTTGGAGTAGAGGGCGTGGGCCGTTCCCCTTCATCATGGTTTGGCGCATGCTCGGGGGGCTAAGCCCCACGCGCGCGCGCCGCCCGCGTCACCCATGACGCCGCGTTCGACGCGCGCCGTTACGGGCGTGCGCGATGGAAGCGGAGAGATATGCGGCGTGACCTAGGCTGCGCGTGCCCGTGCACTGTTTTGGGCCTGGCCCAACAGCGCTCGGCACCGTGTCTGGCCCAGGCCCGGGGGCTCCTGTCGGTGTACTAGAGTAGGGGTACCCTTGTACCCCGAACTTGTGCATGGGCAGTCGCAGCGTCCCGCGGCAAGGCCTGCCAGGTCACCGCCAAGATTCCTTGTGGTCCCTCTGAAGACCATTCAAGAACAAAGTACTCAAGACAAGACCCCGGCAAGAGGAGCTTGCCGGGAAGAAGGCAAGACCCCGGCAAGAGGACCTTGCCGGGAAGGCCATCAGAAGCGTCCCAAGACCCCGGCAAGAGGCGCTTGCCGGGAAGGCCGTCCGGGGCATTCCAAGGATCTTGCCGCGGCGCGCTACGCGCCCCGACAAGGCCCGCGAGCGACAAGTTCCCGGAAGCGACAAGCCGACGGCCGCGGCAAGGCGCTTGCCGCGACAAGCCCCCACTCCACGCCCGCGCTCCAGCACATCCACCCACGTGTCGCTCCGGGGCCCCTCCCGAGCGCACGTGGCAGGAGGCTGTGCAGCTAGGGGCGTGCGGTGGCACGCAGGCGCTGACAAGACAACCATCGTGGCAAGACGGTGGCGTCCCTAGCAGTCCCTTTCGGTGCCGTCTAGGCGACACAGACGGGCATTTAATGCCCTTGTCCCCTGCCATCAGGGTTAGGTATGATAACACTATAGCAGCTAGCTGTGCCTACTACAGCACCTAGCTGTGCCTACCCACGGCACCCTTTCCATTTTTCCCTTGGCCCCTGTTGCTCTATGTCGGTAACCCCTTGAGTATAAAAGGAGGCCCGTGTGCAACGTAGAGGGGGTCGGCCACCTCGAGAGCTCTCGCGAGGTTCAGCAATCCCACACACTCACGCTCGCTCCCGAGCTAGAAATCAATACCAATCCACAAAGCAGGAGTAGGGTTTTACGCATCCTTGCGGCCCGAACCTGGGTAAATCGCTCGCGTGCTTCACCTTGATTTACTCCTCGCACGACCAACCGCCCGCTTGCTTCGCCTCGATCTGCTCTTTGCGCAACCTCCGCCCCCCGCCGAACCAAAAGGGACCCGGTCCGCCGCTCCCATAGGTGCCCGTGGATCAGAAACCCCGGCACTATGACTTTGCTATGCTTAATGCTTGTCACTAGGGCCCGAGTGCCATGATTTCGGATATGAACCTATTATGTTTTCATGAATATATGTGAGTTCTTGATCCTATCTTGCAAGTCTATAGTCACCTATTATGTGTTATGATCTGTTAACCCCGAAGTGACAATAATCGGGATACTTACCGGTGATGACCGTAGTTTGAGGAGTTCATGTATTCACTATGTGTTAATGCTTTGGTCCGGTACTCTATTAAAAGGAGGCCTTAATATCCCTTAGTTTCCAATAGGACCCTCCTGCCACGGGAGGGTAGGACAAAAGATGTCATGCAAGTTCTTTTCCATAAGCACGTATGACTATATTCGGAATACATGCCTACATTACATTGATGAATTGGAGCTAGTTCTGTGTCACCCTATGTTATAACTGTTGCATGATTGATCACATCCGACATAATTATCCATCACTAATCCATTGCCTACGAGCTTTTCTGTGGCACCCTGGCTCAGAGAAACCGGAACGCCCCGTCTTCTAGCCCAGAGATCGAGGAGAAGTCTTCTGGAATACGGCATTGCTTAGCATAGAACAAACCAGCTTTCTATTATTACACGAATATGAATACAAGGTCTCCCATATTACAGTGAATAACATCGACACGGCGACACTACGCCTGCCACGGTTGCTCCATGCAAGCAGCAGAACAACACGATGCAGCGGAAAAACTTCTAGCAGCGGAACAACGATGACAGTGGTGAACTCCACTCCACAGGGACTCTGGCTAGAACGCTTATCCTAGCTCGCACGAATGAAAACCACGACAAGCAATCAAGCAATCACAGCATGCCCTGCAAACTGCCATGACACGCCAGGTCAGTACATTGAATGTACTTGCAAGCTCACAATAACCAGAAGCATTCAAGACATACAACAGCATGGCAATTACAGGTTAAACACGGATTAACATCATATTATTCGAACAGCATAGCCTGAACAACATGATACAACTAGAAAAATATGAGGATGGCATGAACATATGAATCTAACGATACTAGCATGCAACATGATGGCACTATATGCACCATTTATCTGCTCGGGTTAATTTGTAACCATCACATGCATCACTTACCAACCTCGGACATCACACGATCATCTCAGGATCAAATCAAACTTGGTATAAACAATACCGTAGTAATCATTAAATGATCACAAGGAGCTTGATCTTTACCCATGATTCTCGCACAACATCACGAATATCCAACAAATCGGTATCCTCAATACCACGGTGATCATCTCATGATCACAAACGGAACCACTCTTGGTTCAACGGGTTACGTCGTAACCAAAAGGTGATCTTTCCGATGATCACAACCATGACCAACACTTGGTCTCAAACGGTGATCTTTCCGGCGATCACAACCAACTTATCTCCTCATCGAACCGTGGTTGTTATTAAGCACATTATTATTATTACTGTTGACCCATAGTGTGACCGACTACGAACTGGGACATTATCCACGGGCGCGGCTACCAATAGATTTAATATACACTCTGCAAAGGTTAGTACACTGTACCCACACTACGGAACCCATGGCCTCGCACTCCCATTCGGGTGGACCAATAGCGTTTCAACAAAACCGTCCTACTGCCATGACACTCTCCCCGCCACTTCGACCAACTCCCCTCTGGGCTAAGTCCTGGGTGGCCCCGTGCCTACCAAAGGCACCAACGGCCAGCGTCGTGGCAAAACATAAACGGTCCCACCCGGGGACAAGGATCCATAACAACAACAATGGGCACACAAGACTTATGTCCGCCTACCTGATCAGGGTAGCGCGGGCCCATAACCTTCCCTCGTTGCAGGCACCGGCGAGAGGCACGAAAATAGACCCAGTTAGGACTTTCCCACAAAGCTAAGCGTGGTTGCATTGGTTAGTTTGATATGGTGGCACCATGACTCAGCCAACAGTTGTTCAAGTTCACTTTAATCCGGTTAAACTTGAATGCAATATGCTGAGCCATGATAAAATAACATGATGAAATTACAATGCATGAGCATGATATCAACATAAGCACGGGTGCAACATAACTATCCACCATATCAACAATGAATCATCTCCAACTGAGCATGGCATAATGACAAGCATGAATATTACAAGTACAACACTACTCATAGCATAACCTGACCACTAGCATCAACCATAAATACCATGCAAGAGCTCATTAATAACATTACCGAGTAAACACTTAACCAACTAGCAGCAAAGGAACAATGCATATTAACAGTACTCGGTAACCGACGTTAGTCATGCACCAAAGAACATGACCAACCCAACATGTACTACTACCAAGCATAGCAATATGAAAGTAAGACTAACAAGTAGTTTATGATGACACGGTGCAAGAAAGCATAACATGATGGTAACCAGCGATCCATAAGCATAACCGAACTAACGACAACAGTAGCAAAACAATCATACAATTATTAAAGATTCAAGTTGAAAACCAATGCTACTGCATGACTATCATGCAAATGGTGGTTGTGGCTTGCCTGGGGTAGATGAAATCATCGGGAAGAAGTGCGAGAAGCTCACGGAAAGAATCGCCACAAAATGTTCTCTCTCGGAGGGGCTGATTAAGCACAAGGGCAAACTAGTCATTTTCAGAATGTCAACCCATAGTGAAAATGAAACCAACAGAACGGGCTCGACGAAACGAAGACATGGGCTTTGGAATCACCTCATTTGGAGTTGGGAGTAAAAATATATAAGGGTTTTTCTACCAGGGGCCTATCTGTAAGAAATCATCACAAACAGGGCATGGACAGGAAAACAGAACTCGCCTTTTCTGAAAATACGTTTTCCAGAGAGGAAAACGCATTCTCGCCCGAAGAAGAAATTGAATACGCTTTCGGTTAAGGGAAAGCGTATTCCGAGAAAGACGCGGCCACTTATCCACGTTAGCGGAGGCGGGGCCGGGGCTTATCTCGCTGACACGCGGGGCCCGCGGCCAGCTGGCAGGGAGGGCATCGTCTCCTTCCTCTCCTCGCTCGCGCCCGCACCTAGCCGAGGCAGAGCCGGCGCCGACGAGGCCTATCGGTGCTACCGGCCACCGCAGGCGGCGCTTGACCTATCCACGAATGCAGGGGAACGCGGCGGAGGCGACCCCGGGGGTTGTAGACGATGGGGAGCTTGGGAACGGCAAATGCGTTCGCTGCGGCGGCCGGCCGGCGTCGGTGAAGATGGGGCCGAGGTCATGGTGGATCCGCCGGCGAACTGAGCTAAGGGAGAGATGCATCAGGGAGTGGGTGGAGCTGTGGTGGTGGAGAGGGAGGGAAGGGATGCTTGGCTTGCTCGAATTTGAGCAGAGGCCATCGGCGGCCAAGGCGGCCATTGGAAGCGAGAAGAGGCTCTCGGGCTCCGGTGAGAGACTGGGGAGGGCTAGTGGAGTGTGAGTATGACGATGAGATGCTCGGGGGAGGCTCGGGTGGCCATATATAGGCAGAGGGAGGAGGAGGCGAGCTGACGTCTCCGTGGACGCGTGTCCGGTGCGGCGGACGCGTGCCCACGCTTGCAATCTCAGAGGTAGACGACGTAGGAGGAGCGGTGGGGGCTTTCACGGGGAAGAGGAGGCAAACAGAGCGCAGGGAGGAAGTGGCCGAGGTGAGCTCGGAGCCAAATGGAGCACTGTGCCCCCGTGGGTGTTCGGAAGTGAGCGTCAGTGAGGAAATGGACAGAGGGGGAGACGGGTACAGGGGAACGGCGACGGCGAGAGGAAGACAATGGACACGGTCACGCACCCGAAGGCGACGAGATGAGGAGGTGCCGCAGCACAAACGACCACTGGACGCGGCCACTGCACACAAAGCGCGTGCATTGTGATGCCATTATCGCGGTCACCGCGTGCACTGGCATGTACCGGGGGAGAGGGGCTTGAACATGTTGTCTAGTGCGTAGCTCATCCAGGGGAGGTTGCAACTGAGGTGGTAGATCAGTGAAAAGTGCTCTGGTTAAATGGTAATCATCCTCTGAAGTTTACTGCAGTAAACTTGGATGAGCACTGGTGATCAACAGGAAGGTGATTGTGATCAATGGAGTTGTCTGCGAGGTTTATGGTAATAAGGACTTTCATCCTGGTAACTTTGAGAAGATTTGGACCAGTAATGAATATAGTTGCTTCACAACTGCATATTCAGTTCAGAATCAAGATTTGGATGATGCACTCACATCGAGAAGCCACTTGAGCTGAAATTTGGCAAGGCCTAATTATTTTGTCATATTAATATGCTGTAAAAATTTCATACCAATTGGACAAGCCAAAGTGGTACTTTCTTCACAAACATCTCCTCTGGACAGAAACTTGCAAAAATTCTAGAGGAGTATTGTCTAGATGAATTGGTCCCAAATTTGGTGGAGAGAGGTTTTATGGTCATGAGAATGCGCTGGAAAATGTTCAGGCAAAATGAAGCAATATAAAATGTACTTGCTTCACAATCTGAAAATATTGCTGGAACAAAAGATTTGGTCCTGTTATCACATAGCTGATTGGATGGGTCTGAAATTTGGAGGAGTGTCATAATATGAGCACATGAAGTAGTGTGAAAACTTTCAACTCATTTAGATAACCCTAGGTATCACTTCCTTCACAAAGGCTTCCCTCAGACAGGAACTTTGAAAAATCACTGAGGAAGTTTGGATAGGCAAATAAAGTTGCATTTTGGCACAGGTCGATTATTTGGACAGGAAAAGATTTCCAAGAAGTTTGGAGTCAAATGGGAAAAGATAAATAGCACTTGCTTCACAATGTGTCATTTAGGATAGAATAGGAAATGAATTTATTGAGCATGATGAGAAATATGGCCAATGAAATATTTTGCCATATTTGAGGAAGATATGACCCAAACAATTTATAAGAATTATTTGGGGATTTTTGGATGGGCATAAATATAGATTGCTTCACAACCTAGGGCAGATAGGGTTATTCCTTTAATAGAAAAAGGAATTTTCATGAGAAAAAGAAATTAGGGTTTGGTCAAGGAGTGAAGTGACATGATCTTGGCAAGGTTTTGAGGATCATGAGTCACTTGGGGAGAGGAAATGAAGGTGATTTCCCAGGTGACAAGGCCACAGAACCACTCCAAAAGGAAAAACAGAGCAAAAACCAATTAAATTAAAAGAAAAAGAAAAGGGTCAAAATCCAGGCTGTTACATTTTCATATATTGGTCTTCGCTTATTTACTTTTCCGTTGCTACTGTTACAATCACTATAAAACCAAAAATATTATTTTTGCTTCCGTTACCACTACTATCATATTACTTTGGTACTAAACACTTTGCTGCAGATATTAAGTTTCCAGGTGGGGTTGAATTGACAACTCAACTGCTAATACTTGGCTATATGGAGTTGAATACTCTATCCTCGAAAACTATTGCGATCCCCTATACTTGTGGGTTATCAGCAAGGCAGGGGGTGCATGGTCGATGCTCACGATAATGGTATGCGCGAGCATGCCACAGGCAGCGGCCAGGTGTGTGCGGGCGGTAGCCAGCGAGGGCACGCTGATGTTTGTCTAGGCCACACGGTGAGTATTCTTTGTTTATGTGTTCTGGCTATTTTGTGAATTGATGCATTAGCCAAAAGGTTGCGCCATCTCAAGTATCTCTGGGTCAGTCACACTACAGTACAGATACTGGCCATATATTGGGCGGATCTGGTAGTGATTTTCACCGATTTCAGGTAAGAATGCTCTCTCCTCTTTGCAGTTAATTAAACAGATCTGTAAGCTGCTTGACTGCTACAACTGGTTGTATCACCGGCCGGTTACTTCGGGCGAATTGGGCAAAACGAATTATGCCATGTATGTTCCATCTCATTTTGTTCAATGCTTGTGCTTTCCGTAATTGGGAGTCTCCAAGTTTTGATTGCATTTATTAGAATGATAGGTACTATCAGGTTGATGAACGGAATGTGAAGCTTATATGAAACAGTGGGACTTTTGATACGTCCATTTTGCATCATGCTTTTATATTGATATTTATTGCGTTATGGGATGTTATTACACATTATGTCACAATACGTATGCCTAATCTCCCTTATTTTACAAGGTTTACATGAAGAGGGGGAATGCCGGCAGCTGGAATTCTGGGCCGGAAAAGGAGCAAATATTAGAGACCTATTCTGCACATCTCCAAAAGTCCTGAAACTTCACGGGAGGACGTTTCAGAATATAAAAAAATATTGGGCGAAAAAAATACCAGAGGGGGGCCACCCACCGTCCACGAGGGTGGGGCGCGCCCTACCCCCCTGGGTGCGCCCCCTGCCTCGTGGGCCCTTGGTGGCCCTCCGATGCCCATCTTTGGCTATATGGAGTTTTTCGTCGAGGAAAAAATCATAAGCTAGCTCATGGGACGAAACTCCGCCGCCACGAGGCGGAACCTTGGCGGAACCAATCTAGGGCTTCGGTGGAGCTGTTCTGCCGGGGAAACTTCCCTCCGGGAGGGGGAAATCATCGCCATCGTCATCACCAATGATCCTCTCATCGGGAGGGGGTCAATCTCCATCAACATCTTCACCAGCACCATCTCGTCTCAAACCCTAGTTCATCTCTTGTATCCAATCTTTGTATCCAAACCTCAGATTAGTACATGTGGGTTCCTGGTAGTGTTGATTACTCCTTGTAGTTGATGCTAGTTGGTTTACTTGGTGGAAGATCATATGTTCAGATCCATGTCGGTGTACAAAAAGAGGGGTACACTTTTTGTACCCCTATAACTATGCACGGGCAGTCTGAGCCGCGGATACCACCACACCAAGCAAGGCAAGGGAGGTGAGCCAGGGTAAGACCGAAGCTTAAGAGAACTAGAACGATGCCAAGGCCAAGACCATGAAGAGCAAAGGGGGACGAAGCGGACTCCCCCGGCAAGATCCTTGCCGGGAGACAGTTCTAGCAGCCCCGGCAAGAGCCTTGCCGCGGCGACTCGTCCCGCGCCTACGGAGCAAATCACCCTTGAGTCCACTGCCCCCAAAGGGCAAGGATTCGGGAGACATCCCCGTGGCGGCATGTAGATCTTTGTGAAGACATTCAAGATCAGATACGCACTAAGGAGACGACAACGCTTGGAGGGATCCCAGCCGAGGAAGACCACAAGACCCCGGCAAGCGCTTTGCCGGGGATGACAGCAGGCGCCTCGGCTAGACCCTTGCCGGGGCCCCGGCAAGGCCCTTGCCGAGGACACCCGCAGGGCCACCATCAGGCCCACGCCGACTAAACCTCCACCACCGCATGCATGCAGCTGCCGACCCAACCAGCTGGGCAGGCACTCAGGTGGCGGCATGCAGATCTTCGTGAAGACCCACCACTGTGCCACCTCAGCTGCCTGCCTACCTACATGGCATCGCAGGCGTCGCTGGCCAGGGTGCGTGTCGACACAAGAAGGAGCGGCGACGGACGAGACAGGTTTCTCCCCTGTCCCCGATAAAGCAAGGACACCTAAGCAAGACGCATTAAATGCGCCTTGTCATGTGATGCGAGGGATAACCTCGCAGCACTGTACCCTTTCCACCTCCTGTGTGCCATTGTGGCAATCCCCTTTTTTCTATAAAAGGAGGCCCGAGGCGACCAGAGGAAGGATTTTGCTTTTTGGAGCTCCTCACGCCCCATAGCTAGCTCAAGAACACAGATATACAATCCACCAAAGTAGGAGTAGGGTTTTACGCATCCTCGCGGCCCAAACCTGGATAAACGAACCGTGTGCTATCTGTTTGATCCGCTCTTCTCACGACCCCGTGCCCCGCTAACCATAGTAGGGATTCTTGTCATCCCATAGGTGTCGTTCCCACCGACATCTTTGGCGCGCCAGGTAGGGGAAGCAGTTGTGAGAATCGGCTTTAGCAGTTAGTTCGGCGCTTCTTCATCATCATGGCGCCCAAGAAGAAGACGATGGTGGCGGTTGGCCAATCGGAAGCCGGACAGCCCGTCCCGACGCGGGCGAGCAGCGGACCAGTCGCAGAAAGGACCCGGGGCGCTGCTCGCGAACACCAACACCATCCCAGCAGCCGGAGTTTGGGAGGCGGCGATGTTTGTGCGCCTGGTAACGGGCCACACGTCGCCAAATCCAAAGGCGGAGCCAAGCCCTTCGCGGGTGGAGCGGGGCCTTCCAGGGTCATCGCCGCCCCGCCCGAAGGTGACGCAAGGGCCTCCAAGACTCCCACGCCGGCGCCAACAGCGCGCTCCTCCCAGGCAGCACGCGACGAACGGCGTAATCATGCCGAAGATCCCGGGCGTCGCCGCGGGAAGAGCCCCGAGCGCCACTCCCGGGACGTAGAAGACCTGCCCACTCGCCGAGGCGCTGGTGAAAACGGCATGCGACCACGGGGTCGTGATAGAGCTCCTTCTGACATGGTCAGAAGTCGAAGCGCGTCGCGATCCGTGCAGGTTTCACTGCCACCGACGCCAGCAGAGGCCCTGGCGTGTGTGCAGTTGCTCCTCGACTTTCCTCCCACTATGGGGAAACTCGACGAATGGAGAGCTACTATCCGAAGCCTTGTTGCAGTGGCCAACAAAGACGAACCAAGTCCGGTGGGCCCCCCGGGTCGACGCTCTGATGGAGTCCCATGGACAAGTGGCGGAAAAGCCGGTGGCGCCGCGACCACGGTGCATTCACCTCTTCCCCATCCGGTACCGCGGACGCCAGCTCATCGCGACGTCGTGGGCACGACATCTCCATAGCATCGTCTGACCCGTGGACCCACTGTGACCAGCGCCAAGTTCTTCGGGAACGAGCCCATGAAGACGCTCGAACCACTATCGAGCGCCGGCGCGGAGCGCGCCACCAGTCAGACAGGCGAGCAGGGCCTGCTGTGAACCACCCGGCCCCGGAGAGCCCTGGAGGCCTACCTTACGAGGTAGGCTGTCCGGCTTTTACCTGTGAGCTGCGGCAGTTCCAGTGGCCCACTCACCGTGCCTTCAAACCTGACGTTGGTGAAAAGTACAACGGCAAGACTCACCCGTCTGAGTTCCTCAGCATCTACACCATCGCGATGCAAGCCGCCGGAGCCCGCGACGATAAGGTGCTTGCGAATTACTTTCCATTGGCTCTTAAACCCAACGCCATGTCGTGGTTGATGCACTTGCCAGTAGACTCTATTTCCTCCTAGTCGGATTTGTGCCATGAGTTTGTGGGCGCCTTTACTGGAGGTCACCAAGCCCATGGCCAAGCAAGCGACCTGCATGTCATTCCCCAGAAGGGAGGCGAGAGTCTGCGCAAGTATATATGGAGGTTCAGCCGGGTACAGTCCAATATCCCTAATGTTCACCTTGCCGCCATCATCAGCGCGTTCCATCAGAACGTGCGTAACCGCAAGATGCGCGAAGAACTGGCAATGAACAAGGTGAAAGATGTGGCAGAACTCTATGTTCTTGCTGACAGATGTGCCCGAGCTAAAGAGGGAAGGAAGTACCCCGGCGAAGATGCCGGCGTGGAAACCGACTCCTCAGATGAGGATACTGCCGCCCCAGCGAAGAAAGGCCGGCGCCGCAACAGGAAGCGCAAAGGTAAAGCTGTGCTTGCCGTCGAGGGATCTGATGGCGCCGGCTCCGCCAAGAAAACCAAGGCAGATGACCCCGGCAAGGAAATTGCCGGATGTGTTGCGTGTCGGGCCTTGGCGGCTGCCGAGAAGCCAGGAAACTCCGACAAGCAATACTGCAAGATCCATCGCACCAAAGGCCATGATCTCCAGAACTGCCGACAGGTTGAGCTCCTTGCTGAGAAGCAGAGGGCTGAATATGAGAGGCGGGACAAGGAGAAAGGCCAGGACGGTGCTGAGGGGTCCGGCAAGAAGCGTGACGGCCAGGCGGGCCGTCGCGGAAAAGATAAACAGCGGGAGAGGCCCGCCCGGGGCCGTGACAAAAAGCCAGAAGACAATGATCACGAAGAGGACGATGAGTCTGGTGACCATGAATTTCAGAAAGCTACAGAGGCCATGTGCGTCGATGGTGGCGCCTCGTTGCATACCTCTCACCGCTAGCTTAAACAGTGGGCGCGTGAGATTACAGCAGCGAAACCATCGTTTGATGCCCAAAGGCCGCTGAAGTGGTCCATCACACCTATCATTTTTGACACTGAGGATCACCCTGATCGCACTACTGCAGTCGGGTGCTTGCCATTGTTGGTTTCACCAACAATACGCAACCTCAAGGTGACAAGGATGCTAGTTGATGGCGGGGCCAGTCTGAACTTAATCTCACCAGCCGTGATCGAGAAATTGCAGATTCCTGATGAAGACCTCGAAGAGGCGGGTATGTTTCACGGGGTCAACCCAGGAAGAAGTCAACCAAAGGGAAAGGTCACGTTGCCCGTGACTTTTGGGAGTGATCTGAACTACAGGACAGAAAGGATTGTGTTCGACGTTGCCAAGATCCCCTTGCCTTACAACGGGATCCTTGGCCGCCCAGCGCTGGCCAAGTTCATGGCGGCGTCACATTACGCCTACAACACCCTGAAGATGCCGGGGCCTGTGACGATCATCACCGTCCCATCAGACAAGAAGGATGCGCTAATTTGCGCTGACCAACTCTACCAACAAGCAGTTGCAGCAGCCGCCACTGCTAAGGCGCTTGCTCCTGCCGCTGGAGCCCCGGGAAGGAAAAAGAAGAAGACCGGTGAGACCTCAGGCACCCACTCCGGCAAGCGCACCTCTTCAGAGTGTAGCGCTCCCGTCGAGGACGTGCCAGAGAGCTCCGCCGACAGAAACAAGAAGTCCAGGGCCACACCGCCGGGAACCAAGAAGGTTTCTGTCAAGGAGGACGGCACGGGAGGAGCTTTTACCATAAGCTCCACCCTTGACGACAAATAGGAAGACGCGCTCGTCACCTTCCTACGGGCGAATGTCGATGTGTTTGCATGGCAAGCATCCGACATCCCCGGCGTTCCCAGGGAGGTGATTGAGCACCACCTTGCTGTCTGTCCTCATGCGCGGCCCGTCAAGCAGAGGGTCAGAAAGCAAGCTTTGGAACGACAAGAGTTCATCGGAGAGGAGATCCGGAAACTGGAAGCAGCGGGTTTGGTAAGAGGAGTGCTCCATCCAACGTGGTTGGCCAATCCGGTGGTAGTGCGCAAGGAAAATGGGAAGTGGAGGCTGTGTATTGATTACACAGATATTAATAAGGCTTGTCCCAAAGACCCCTTCCCGTTGCCGCGCATCGACCAGATTGTTGACTCCACAGCTGGGTGTGATCTGTTGTCATTCCTCGATGCCTACTCCGGCTACCACCAGATCTTCATGACAAGGGAAGATGAAGAGAAAACGGCATTCATCACCCCATGTGGTACGTATTGCTTTATACGGATGCCTTTCGGGTTGAAGAGTGCTGGTTCAACGTTTGCAAGGGCGGTCCAGATTGGTTTTGAACCCCAGCTCCATAGAAATATGGAAGCTTATATGGATGATATAGTGGTCAAAACCAAGAACAGGGCAACCCTCATATCAGATTTACAAGAAACATTTGCAAACCTACGCAAGATCAATCTCAAACTGAACCCTGAGAAGTGCGTCTTCGGCGTCCCGTCTAGCAAGCTTCTCGGGTTCTTTGCGTCACAGCGTGGGATAGAGGCCAATCCGGACAAGATCAAAGCTATAGAGCAGATTGAAGCGCCCAAGCGAGTCAAGGATGTGCGTCGGCTTGCTGGTTGCGTTGCCGCCAGGCGCCGGGGCTGGCGTACTGCTTGTCGCGCCCACCGGAGAGCACCTCAAGTACGTGATCCAGATGCACTTCCCCAGGGAGGTGTCAACAAACAATACGGCTGAGTACGAAGGGCTGCTTGCCGGTCTTAGGATCGCGGCGGACCTCGGAATCAAGAAACTCGTCGTCAGAGGCGACTCGCAACTTGTCGTCAAGCAAGTAAACAAGGATTACCAGAGCCCGTTGATGAAGGCCTACGTCGATGAAGTGAGAAAGCTGGAAGAGCGTTTTGACGGTATACATGCAGAATACGTTCCCCGAGCGGAGAATGATATCGCCGATTACCTGTCAAAACGCGTTGTCCTCAAGCTACCTGTGGAACCAGGTACCTTTGTGCTTCGGCTAACTCAGCCATCCATTGATCCATCAACAGAGCAGAACAAGAGGAGAAAATCAAGGCCCGGCAAATACTTTCCCGCTGAGCTCCCTGAAGCCGCCGGCAAGGATGTTGCCGGAGACACTGAGCCCGCCACGGGACGGCTAGCTCCGACAGAGCATCAAGCTCTTGCCATGGAGACAGCCACTCTGATAGCGGAGGAAATGCCTTTAGTCCTCGTCATCGAGCCCCAGGCTCTAGCGTGGGCACAGCATACCGTCTGATTCCTCCAAACAAGGGACTTCCTTAGGAGCAGGAAGAAGCGGAAAAAGTAGCCCGTCGCTCTACTATGTACCAGTTCGTCGATGATGTCCTGTACAGAAAGAGGCCGAACGGCGTGAAATTGAAGTGTATCCCTCGAGAGGAAGGACTGGGGCTATTGGCGGAGATACATGGAGGCATATGTCGATCCCACATCGGGTCAAGGGCCCTTGCCGGCAAAGTGTTTCGGCAAGGCTTCTTCTGGCCCACCGCCCTCCAGCATGCGACGACACTAGTCACCAGGTGTGAAGCGTGTCAGTTCCATTCAAAGAAGCTTCATCAGCCAGCTCAAGCCCTTCAAACCATTCCTCTCTCCTGGCCTTTCTCAGTCTGGGGGCTCGACATACTGGGCCCTTTCCCTCGCGCTGTCGGGGGCTTTGAGTACTTGTACGTTGCAATCGACAAGTTCACAAAGTGGCCAGAAGTGGAAGCAGTTAGGAAGGTCACAGCACAGTCAGCTGTCAAGTTCTTCAAAGGACTGGTGTGTCGTTTTGGTGTACCCAATAGGGTTATCACCGACAACGACACGCAGTTCACAAGCCACACCTTCATGCAATATATTCAAGACCTCGGCAGCAAGGTCTGTTTCGCTTCCGTTGCTCACCCACGAAGCAATGGTCAAGCTGAGAGGGCAAATGCTGAAGTACTACGAGGCCTGAGGACAAAGACCTTTGACAGACTGCACAAGAGTGGAAGGCGCTGGATTGATGAATTGTCGGTGGTTCTTTGGTCAATCAGAACGACACCAAATTGAGCCACCGGCCAGACACCCTTTGCCCTGGTATACGGGGCAGAAGCAGTTCTCCCCACAGAACTCATATACGGGTCACCTCGAGTACTCACTTATGACGAGCTTGAGCAAGAGCAATTGCGGCAAAATGACGCAACACTCCTTGAGGAAGATCGTCTTCGGGCGGCTGTGAGAGCAGCGCGCTACCAGCAAGCCTTGCGCCGCTACCATAGCCGCAAGGTTCATGCCCGAAGCTTTGAGGAAGGCGACCTTGTTCTTCGGCGCGTTCAATCGGCCAAGAATTCCAACAAGTTGACGCCAAAGTGGGAAAGCCCTTATCAGGTAATACGAGTCACCAGGCCCGGTGCAGTCCGCCTGGAGACCGAAGATGCCATTCCGGTGAGTAACTCCTGGAACATTGAGCATCTTCGCAAGTTTTACCCGTGAGGCGCGGCTTGCCGGGCCCCCCGGCAAGCCACCTTTTGTACGAGCCTTGTCGATGACGCATGTAACCCTTTGTACAAAGTCAGGCGCAGACCCTGAGCATAAATAAATGAAGCGCTGGCGCCCTAAGTTATAACATGCATGCTAGGTCGAGTCTCGTCCTTGGTTAGGGTTGATAGTGCTTAGCGGCGACTAACCCCTAGCTTAGAGGTCGAGTGTGCGTCTCTTTGTCTTTCTTTTGTCTTCTTTGGTTCACAGGACACACAGATATCCGTGCCGAACCACTTGGGGAGAAAAAAAAGAGGAACAGACCAGCATCTAGCCCCCGGCAAGC
The DNA here is from genome assembly GCF_003073215.2 of Triticum urartu. NCBI lineage: Eukaryota > Viridiplantae > Streptophyta > Magnoliopsida > Poales > Poaceae > Triticum > Triticum urartu. Next base: position 97,159,603 of record NC_053026.1, read on the forward strand.
TAGTATTGCCGGGGGCTGCAAGAGCAAAGATTCACCCACGGCGAACCAGGGTTGCCGGGGACTGCAGCTTCAGATAAGTTCTTCATCCCTTATCATGCATTCCATTATGGACTGAGGTATGTGAAACCTTGTTTTCCCCTAAGCTACCGTGCTCCCCTAACTCTAGGCCCTAGGGCTCGTTCCTGGGGCCAGGTTTGGTCGTAGTCGCGGCAGCGAAAGGATGAAACAAGGAGCCTGAACCCGCCTCATCCCTGCCTCCGCCAAAGGCGTGAGGAAGGTCGAGCGAAGTGGGGAGACGACAAGGCCTGTTGCCGGGGAAGGAAATGTTTATCTTGAAGATATCAATGATTTACTCCTTGTCGTGGGTTCCACCCGCAAACAAATGACCCGGCAAGCATCCCTTTTTATTAAAAAAACATTCCACTCAGGTACAGTCCATAGGGAATGAAAAACATGAATGATGGGATTACAAGTTTTAAATTCAACAAAGGCCCGAAGGCTTACAAACTAAAAAGAGATAAGGTGCCCGTAATCCCTTTCTTGTCCTTCTCCTCAGGAGGCAGGTCAAGGAGGCGAAAGTGACAAAAGGAGCGCCTAGGCGAGCTACGGGTGGCAGAAGACACCAAGAGAACATCTTGGTGGCCGTCCAAAGGCTGGATGGTGATGGCGGCGCCGGAAGCAGAGCTCAAAGACGAGGCGGCAGGACGTCACGTCGAAGGCATCGGTGCCCGCATACTCCGACTTGATGGCCTTGCCGCCCGCCCTCTTCCTCTTCCGCAGCCTCCCAACGCCAGCCGCCCAAGGAGATGACCCCGAGAAGTTCAGGGAGCCGGCGACACGGATGATGGGGTCGCCGGTGCCGCACGGAGCGGCACCCGACACCTAGTCGGACCCATCATCCTGCCGCCTACTACCCTCGTCGTCGCTGCCGCTGTCCTCCTCGTCACTCCCGCCCGAGGAGGAGTCTTCACTATCAGAAGAGCTCTCCACGCAGCACCTTGCACGGGTCCCAAAGAGCCTGAAGACCTTGACGGAGAGAAGGCCACCCTCCATCAGCTTAAAATGGAGAGTGAGCCCCTCCGTCAAGCGGTGGATATGAGCAAACGTCTTCCATCCCTGACGAAGATACATCACGTGAGGGGCGGGGAAGTCGACGCGGACCCGCGTGCCACTGATCCCGCAGCCCCTCATGTGCAGTCGCAACGACTCCGGCGGATCCAGCTCCATCTCCCGCACAAATGGAGTCGGGAGACGAAGGTGACGGTGCGGCGGCCGGCGCAGCCTGACGAAGAACTCACAAGGGTCATCCCCAACATGGCCCTCCATTGGAGGAGGAGCTGCTGGCGGAGGCGAGGCCGGTGCGTCGCCCCGTCCTCCCCTTCCCCGAGTGCCCCGGCCTCGCCCATGGCCTCGCCCCCTCCCCCTTCCCCTTGCGGCTGGCTCTGCCACCACAGGCGCAGGAGAAGGAGGGACGCGTTGTCGAGCGGCGACCCTCGCCGCCACTGTTGAAGGACCGAGATTCCCTCTCTCCATGACGGATGGAAGGGAGGAGCAGAAGCTGAAGGAAGAAGAAGATGAAAGAATGCGGGACGCCATCCCCCCCTCCCGCTTTTTATAAAGGATCAGGGTTGGGGCTCGGCCGCCCCGCTCGGCCAATCAAGATACGGAAGGCGCAGGGAGCCAGGACCGACCTGCCGCCCCAACCAGCGACGGCTCGGTTTCCCGCCTCCACCGTTTGCCACCCCAGGTGCATGGGAGACACGTGGCGGACGTGCAGAACTGAGGGGATGGGTGAGACGACCACTCCCCACCCCGTGATCGTGGTGAGTGGACGCCTTGAAGACCGCGCCTCAGCCCCATTCAGTAAATGGGCCGCGCCTCCACGCCTCCCTCCGTTTATGGGGAAGGCGCGAACCGCCCCTTTACTATGATGTGACGCATGCCTGCGGGAACCAACCCCACGCATGCCGCCCACGTCACACGCACCTCCCCACGCCGCGCCACGCGCGGGAATCGTGGGAAGCGCAGCGCGCGAAGAATCTTACCGCGGTAAAAACCGCCCCGCCTGCCCGTGCACCGTTTTTTGGCCTAGCCCAACAGCGCGTTGCGCTTATGTGTGGCCCAGGCCCGGGGGCTCCTGTCGGTGTACAAAAAGAGGGGTACACTTTTTGTACCCCTATAACTGTGCACGGGCAGTCTGAGCCGCGGATACCACCACACCAAGCAAGGCAAGGGAGGTGAGCCAGGGTAAGACCGAAGCTCAAGAGAACTAGAACGACGCCAAGGCCAAGACCACAAAGAGCAAAGGGGACGAAGCGGACTCCCCCGGCAAGATCCTTGCTGGGAGACAGTTCTAGCAGCCCCGGCAAGACCCTTGCCGCGGCGACTCGTCCCGCGCCTACGGAGCAAATCACCCTTGAGTCCACTGCCCCCAAAGTGCAAGGATTCGGGAGACATCCCCGTGGCGGCATGCAGATCTTTGTGAAGACATTCAAGATCAGATACGCACTAAGGAGACGACAACCCTTGGCGGGATCCCAGCCGAGGAAGACCACAAGGCCCCCGGCAAGCGCCTTGCGAGGGATGATAGCAGACGCCTCGGCAAGACCCTTGCCGGGGCCCCGGCAAGTTCCTTGTCGAGGACACCCGCAGGGCCACCATCAGACCCACGCCGACTAAACCTCCACCACCGCATGCATGCAGCTGCCGACCCAACCAGCTGGGCAGGCACCCGCGTGGCGGCATGCAGATCTTCGTGAAGACCCACCACTGCGCCATCTCAGCTGCCTGCCTACCTACATGGCATCGCATGCGTCGCTGGCCAGGGCGCATGTCGACACAAGAAGGAGCGGCGACGGACGAGACAGGTTTCTCCCCCGTCCCCGATAAAGCAAGGACACCTAAGCAAGACACATTAAATGTGCCTTGTCATGTGATGCGAGGGATAACCTCACAGCACTGTACCCTTTCCACCTCCTGTGTGCCACTGTGGCAACCCCCTTTTTCTATAAAAGGAGGCCTGAGGCGACCAGAGGAAGGATTCGGCTTTTTGGAGCTCCTCACGCCCCATAGCTAGCTCAAGAACACAGATATACAATCCACCAAAGCAGGAGTAGGGTTTTACGCATCCTCGCGGCCCGAACCTGGATAAACGAACCGTGTGCTATCTGTTTGATCCGCTCTTCTCACGACCCCGCGCCTTGCTAACCACAGTAGGGATTCTTGTGATCCCATAGGTGTCGTTCCCACCGACATTCCATTATGCATATTAGTACCCCTCTGATTATGAACATGAATATGCTTTGTGAGTAGTTATGTTTGTTCCTGAGGACATGGGAGAAGTCTTGCTATAAGTAGTCATGTGAATTTGGTATTTGTTCGATATTTTGATGAGATGTATGTTGTCATCCCTTTAGTGGTGTCATGTGAACGTCGACTACATGACACTTCACCATTGTTTGGGCCTAGAGGGAGGCATTGGGAAGTAATAAGTAGATGATGGTTGCTAGAGTGACAGAAGCTTAAACCCTAGTTTATGCGTTGCTTTGTAAGGGGCTGATTTGGATCCATATGTTTCATGCTATGGTTAGGTTTACCTTAATGCTTCTGTTGTAGTTGCGGATGCTTGCAATAGGAGTTAATCATAAGTGGTATGCTTGTCCAAGTAAGGACAGTACCCAAGCACCGGTCCACCCACATATCATATTATCAAAGTACCAAACGCGGATCATATGAACGTGATGAAAACTAGCTTGACGATAATTCCCATGTGTCCTCGGGAGCGCTTTACTTCATATAATAGTTTGTCCAGGCTTGTCCTTTGCTACAAAAAGTATTGGGCCATCTTGTCACTAGTAGAAAAATGGTCAAATGTGAAGCACATTAGTGCTGGTTTGAATTTGAGCCGGCACTAATGTGTCCATTAGTGCCGGTTCCAACGGCTAGGCGGGCGGACATCATTAGTACCGGTTCGTGGCGAACCTTTAGCACCGGTTCGTGCCACGAACCGGTACTAAAGTGAGTGGTGGCAGAATGTTGTCAGTCCGGGGCCCCTCCATCACCTTTAGTACCGGGTCGTATCACGAACCGGTACTAAAGGTCGTCCTACATAGACCCTTCGTCCACCCGAGATCGCTCTGTTCTTCCCCTTTCCCCTCTCCTCTCTATTCTTTCCCTCTTCCTCTCAAGCTCATCACACATTTTGCCCAAAATTTGTCAAGATTTGAAGGCCCCCATCCATTCAAATGATCACAAAGGTTAGCAACTTTGTCCTTTCATCTCTCATTGCTAGATTAGCTCGTGCAATGCTTTATATAGTGATTGATTTTTGAGTTTAGTAATTTGGGAGGAATTATATATATGTGCTAGTATTTGATTTATATGCAATTTGAGGTCAAAAATAACACTTAGTTTGCATATGTATGTGTGGTTTACTTAGTGCCTTCTAAATCTCCGTCGTAACCACCATCGATCGCCCGCAACGTCCCGTCGCCGGCACCACCTTGTGGTGAGCCTCTTGTTCATGAATGTTTTATATAAAAATTGATGTTTGTGTGATTTGGATATATAGTTACTCGTATAATTATCTTACCCATACGTTGTTTGTTATACATAGTGCCATGGTTTTGATATCCGTCCCCGTCGGCCCTCGTCCGGGTTAGGATTCGGATGTGGTATATTCTCTTTTAAAACTATTTGTTGCATTTCGTGTTTATGAAAAATTATGCCCATCAAGTTGACATAGATATTTGTATGTAGGAGGTAGTTGAACCAGAAATTCCAACCGACCCTATTGTCGAGAGGATAAATTTAGTTGAAAGAGAAAACGAGGATTTGAAGGAAAATTTGAAAAGAATTGAGGGGGAGAAGATGGAATTGGAGTTGCATGTTGCCAATGTCGTCGATGATCACAAGATTAAGATGGAGAAAATGCGCTTGAAGATTAGAAAGATTACAAAATATGCCATTCATAGTGAGGCTTGGTATCATTATGCTGTTGGATCAATTGTTACCTTAGTTGCGATCTTGATCGCATTTGTTGTTGCATTTAAATTCTTTAGCTAGAGAGTTATTTGTTTGTTGCATTTAAGTGTTGTATGAACTTTATGTATGAACTTCATGTATTGTATTAATTTGGTGTTTTCGGTGCTGTGTATTGAAGATGAGCCAGCAATGGATGTACGATGACCGATGCTCTCCCGAGTTCATTAATGGCGTGCATACTTTTCTACTTGCGGCTGAGGCAAACAAGCGGGCAGATGGTTTTATGCCTTGTCCATGTGATGGCTGTAAGAATGGTCACAATTACTCAACGTCAAGAACCATTCACGTCCACCTGTTTGAGTCCGGTTTCATGCCCCACTATAATGTTTGGACCAAGCACGGAGAAAGAGGGGTTATGATGGAAGACAATGAAGAAGAAGAGGACGACGACAGCTATCCTGGCCATGCATTCCCTGAATATGATGATACAACAATGAGGGAAGAAGCTGAGCTGGTAATGCGGGAAGAAGCTAAGCCGGCAATGCGGGAAGAAGCTGAAGAAGAGGCATCGTATGAGCCCGTTGATGATCTAGGTCGGGCCATTGTCGATGCAAATAGAAACTGCACAAGTGATTTGGAGAAGAAGAAGTTGCAGCGCATGTTAGAGGATCACAAAAAATTGTTGTACCCGAATTGCGTAGGTGACAAGAAAAAGCTGGGCACCACACTGGAATTGCTGCAATGGAAGGCAGAGAATGGTGTATCTGACAAGGGATTTGGAAAGTTGCTGGTAATGATAAAGAATATGCTCCCAAAGGACAATGAATTGCCCAAGAGTACGTACGAAGCAAAGAAGGTTGTCTGCCCTCTAGGGTTAGAGGTGCAGAAGATACATGCATGCCCTAATGATTGCATCCTCTACCGCGGTGAGTACGAGGATTTGAATGCTTGCCCGATATGCGGTGCATTGCGCTATAAGATCAGCCGCGATGATCCTGGTGATGTCGAGGGTGAGCGCCCCAGGAAGAAGATTCCTGCCAAGGTGATGTGGTATGCTCCTATAATACCATGGTTGAAACGTTTGTTCCAAAACAAAGAGCATGCCAAGGTGATGCGATGGCACAGAGAAGACCGTAAGAAAGACAGAAAGTTGAGAGTACCCGCTGACGGGTCGCAGTGGAGAAAAATCAAGAGAAAGTATGGGAAGGAGTTTGCAGATGACGCAAGGAACGTATGGTTTGGTCTAAGCGTAGATGGCATTAATCCTTTTGGGGAGCAGAGCAGCAACCATAACACCTGGCCTGTGACTCTATGTTTGTATAACCTTCCTCCTTGGTTGTGCATGAAGCGGAAGTTCATTATGATGCCAGTGCTCATCCAAGGCCCTAAGCAACCCGGCAACGATATTGATGTGTACCTAAGGCCATTAGTTGAAGAACTCTTACAGTTGTGGAATGGAACAGGTGTACGTGCATGGGATGAGCACATGGGGGAAGAATTTGACCTAAAGGCGTTGATGTTCGTGACCATCAATGATTGGCCTGCTCTCAGTAACCTTTCAGGACAGACAAACAAGGGATACCGCGCATGCACGCATTGTTTGGATGATACTGACAGTATATATTTGGCTAATTGTAAGAAGAATGTGTACCTGGGACATCGTCGATTTCTTCCGAGCGGGCATGCCATAAGAAAGAAAGGCAAACATTTCAAAGGTGAGGCGGATCACCGGACGAAGCCTCGCCACCGTACTGGTGCTAATGTACATGATATGGTCAAGGATTTGAAGGCAGTCTTTGGAAAGGGTCCTGACGGACAACCTGTTCCGAATGACGCTGACGGACGCGCATCCATGTGGAAGAAGAAATCTATATTTTGGGACCTGCCCTATTGGAAATACCTAGAGGTCCGCTCTGCAATCGATGTGATGCACGTGACGAAGAATCTTTGCGTGACCCTGCTTGGCTTCTTGGGCGTGTATGGGAAGACAAAAGATACACCTGAGGCACGGGAGGACCAGCAACGTATGCATGGAAAAGACGGCATACATCAGGGTCATGCCAGCTATGCTCTTACCAACGAAGAGAAGGAAATCTTTTTTGAATGCCTGCTCAGTATTAAGGTACCGTCTGGCTTCTCATCGAATATAAAGGGAATAATAAACATGGCAGAGAAAAAGTTCCAGAACCTAAAGTCTCATGACTGCCACGTGATTATGACGCAACTGCTTCCGGTTGCATTGAGGGGGCTTCTACCGAAAAACGTTCGATTAGCCATTGTGAAGCTATGTGCATTCCTCAATGCAATCTCTCAGAAGGTAATCGATCAAGAAATCATACCAAGGTTATAGAATGATTTGGTGCAATGTCTTGTCAGTTTCGAGTTGGTGTTCCCACCATCCTTCTTCAACATCATGACGCACGTCCTAGTTCACCTATGCGAAGAGATTAACGTTTTGGGTCCTGTATTTCTACACAACATGTTCCCCTTTGAGAGGTTCATGGGAGTCTTAAAGAAATATGTTCATAACCGTGCTAGGCCAGAAGGAAGCATCTCCAAGGGCCATGAAAATGAGGAGGTCATTGAGTTTTTTATTGACTTTATTTCTTACCTTAAGCCGATTGGTGTTCCTGAATCGCAGCATAAGGGCAGACTGGATGGAAAAGGCACGCTAGGAGGGGATCAAATAATATGTATGGACGGACATTCTCTAACTGAAGCACACTACACAGTTCTACAGAATTCCGCCTTGGTGGCTCCGTATATGGACGAACACAAGAATTTTCTGCGCTCCAAACACCCGGAGCGGTCTGATGACTGGATTACATGTGAACAAACGAGGAGTTTCGCCGGCTGGTTGTAGACACGTACCATGCATGGCACCTCTATTGAAGATGACCTGTACTCGCTGTCCCAGTTACCATCTTCGAATATAATGACTTTCAAAGGGTACGAGATAAATGGTAATACATTTTACACGATCGCCCAAGATAAGAAGAGCACCAACCAAAATAGTGGTGTCCGCTTTGATGCAACAACCAAGACGGGAAAGGAAACATATTATGGTTACATAGAGGAGATATGGGAACTTGACTATGGACGTGGTTTGAAGGTCCCTTTGTTTCGGTGCAAATGGGTCAATATGACACGAGGCGGGGTAACGGAAGACCGGCAGTATGGAATGACAACAGTGGATCTCAACAATCTTGCGTATGCAGACGAACCATTCGTCCTAGCTAATGATGTGGCACAGGTTTTCTATGTGAAGGATATGTCTACCAAGCCGAGAAAAAGAAAAGATAAGGAAGCGAATGCATCATACGATGAGCCAAAGCGCCACATAGTTCTTTCTGGGAAGAGAAACATCATGGGAGTGGATGACAAGACAGACATGCCTGAAGATTATGAAAAGTTTGATGAAATTGCTCCATTCACAGTGAATATTGACCCGAGCATCCAGTTAAATGATGAAGATTTTCCATGGCTACGGCGCAAAGGGACACACGCGAAGAAAAAGTTTCACACCCAAAGATCTGGGATGTGATCGGCTTTACTATCATCACTTTCTTATGTGTTTCACACCCAGGAGGGAATCTCTGTAATAGTTAGGGTAGTTATGTGTTTTGGCATTTGAAACGCGAAGAAATTTTATGTGCAAACAAATTCTTTCATGCATTTACTAATTTTTTCAGATAAATGACCTTGACATTGAAAAGCATTTCAAATGAACTCAGAAAGGTTGAAAGTTGGCATGGTATCATAATTTCACCCACATAGCATGTGCAAAAAAGTAGAGAGGCCTACCGCAAAAACTGGATGCACTTCGTGTACAAAATGGACAATCTCTTTTGAAGTATCAGGGTTTCGGACAAAAACTCATCCGTCACAAATGCATTTCATTTTTTAAATAACCTAAGCATTACCAAATTGAATATAATGAAAAAACACACTAATATTAAACATAAGAAAAAAGAATCACTGAAAGATCCATTTTCAAAGTTAAGTTATTCACAAACTAGTGATTCACACAAATTTCAAATAATTCAAAATTTAAACTATTCAAATTTGTAAACTACCGGCACTAACAAAAAGTTTGTAATTTTTTGTACCTAAAGCAAAATATTCACAAAGAAACTCCAAATACAGCAAAAAACAACTCAAAAATAAATAAAACAAAAATAAATAAAGCAAAAAAGCCCGCTGATACGTCTCTGCTACCTCTTGGGCTTGCATTGGATTTCCCCGAAGAGGAAAGGATGATGCAGCAGAGTAACGTAAGTATTTCCCTCAGTTTTTTAGAACCAAGGTATCAATCCAGTAGGAGGCCACGCTCAAGTCCCTCGTACCTGCACAAAATGATAGCTACTCGCAACCAACGCGATTAGGGGTTGTCAATCCCTTCACGGTCACTTACAAGAGTGAGATCTGATAGATATAATATTTTTGGTATTTTTGGTATAAATATGCAAAGTGAAAAGTAAAGGCAAAGTAAAAAAGCAAAGTAAGATTAAAGTAATGGAGATTGATATGATGAGAATAGACCCGGGGGCCATAGGTTTCACTAGTGGCTTCTCTCAAGAGCATAAGTATTCTACGGTGGGTGAACAAATTACTGTTGAGCAATTGACAGAATTGGGCACAGTTATGAGAATATCTAGACATGATCATGTATATAGGCATCACGTCCGTGACAAGTAGACCGAAACAATTCTGCATCTACTACTATTACTCCACTCATCGACCGCTATCCAACATGCATCTAGAGTATTAAGTTAAAAACAGAGTAACGCCTTAAGCAAGATGACATGATGTAGAGAGATAAATTCATGCAATATGAAATAAACCCCATCTTGTTATCCTTGATGGCAACGATGCAATACGTGCCTTGCTGCCCCTTCTGTCACTGGGAAAGGACACCGCAAGATCGAACCCAAAGCTAAGCACTTCTCCCATGGCAAGAACTACCAATCTAGTTGGCCGAACCAAACGGATAATTCGAAGAGACTTGCAAAGACAACCAATCATACATAAAAGAATTCTGAGAAGATTCAAATATTATTTATAGATAGACTTGATCATAAACCCACAATTCATCGGTCTCAACAAACACACCGCAAAAAGAAGATTACATCGAATAGATCTCCACAAGAGAGGGGGAGAACTTTGTATTGAGATTCAGAGAGAGAGAGAAGAAGCCATCTAGCTACTAACTATGGACCCGAAGGTCTAAGGTAAACTACTCACACTTCATCGGAGAGGCTATGATGATGTAGAAGCCCTCCGTGATGACGGCCCTCTTCCGGCGGAGCTCCGGAACAGGCCCCAAGATGGGATCTCGTGGATACAGAAAGTTGCGGTGGTGGAATTAGGTTTTTGGCTCCTGTTCTGATCGTTTGGGGGTACATAGGTATATATAGAAGGAAGGAGTACGTTGGTGGAGCTCCAAAGGGCCCACGAGGCAGGGGGCGTGCCCTAGGGGGGCGCGCCCCCACCCTCGTGACCGCATCTTTTGTTCCTTGGCGTAGGGTCCAAGTCTCCTGGATCACGTTCGGTAAGAAAATCACGTTCCCGAAGGTTTTATTCCGTTTGGACTCCGTTTGATATTCTGTTTCTTCGAAACACCGAAATAGGCAAAAAACAGCAATTCTAGGCTGGGCCTCCGGTTAATAGGTTAGTCCCAAAAGTAATATAAAAGTGGAAAATAAAGCCCAATATAGTCCAAAACAGTAGATAATATAGCATGGAGCAATCAAAAATTATAGATACGTTGGAGACGTATCAGGCATCCCCAAGCTTAATTCCTGCTCGTCCTCGAGTAGGTAAATGATAAAAAGAGAATTTTTGATGTGGAGTGCTACTTGGCATAATTTCAATGCAAATCTTCTTAACTGTGATATGAATATTCAGATTAGAAAGATTCAAGACAAAAGTTTATATTGACATAAGAAATAATAATACTTCAAGCATAATAACAAAGCAATTATGTCTTCTCAAAATAACATGGCCAAAGAAAGTTATCCCTATAAAATCATATAGTCTGGCTATGCTCTATCTTCACCACACAAAATATTTAAATCATGCACAACCCCGATGACAAGCCAAGCAATTGTTTCATACTCTAACTTTTTCAAAACTTTTTCGATCTTCACGCAATACGTGAGCATGAGCCATGGATATAGCACTATAGGTGGAATAGAATGGTGGTTGTGGAGAAGACAAAAAGGGAGAAGATAGTCTCACATCAACTAGGCGTATCAACGGGCTATGGAGATGCCCATCAATAGATATCAATGTGAGTGAGTAGGGATTGCCATGCAACGGATGCACTAGAGCTATAAATATATGAAAGCTCAAAAAGAAACTAAGTGGGTGTGCATCCAAATTTCTTGCTCATGAAGACCTAGGGCAATTTGAGGAAGGCCATCATTGGAATATACAAGCCAAGTTCTATAATGAAAGATTCACACTAGTATATGAAAGTGATAACATGAGAGACTCTCTACTATGAAGATCATGGTGCTACTTTGAAGCACAAGTGTGGTAAAAGGATAGTAACATTGTCCCTTCTCTCTTGTTCTCTCATTTTTTTATTTTTTTTATTTTTTTATTTGGGCCTTTTCTCTTTTTTTATGGCCTCTTTTTTTATTTGGGCTTCTTTGGCCTCTTTTTTTATTTTATTTTTCGTCCGGAGTCTCATCCCGACTTGTGGGGGAATCATAGTCTCCATCATTCCTTCCTCACTGGGACAATGCTCTAATAATGATGATCATCACACTTTTATTTTTCTTACAACTCAACAATTACAACTCGATACTTAGAACAAGATATGACTCTATATGAATGCCTCCGGCGGTGTACCGGGATATGCAATGAATCAAGAGTGACATGTGTGAAAGAATTATGAACGGTGGCTTTGCCACAAATACAATATCAACTACATGATCATGCTAGCAATATGACAATGATGGAGTGTGTCGTAATAAACGGAACAGTGGAAAGTTGCATGGCAATATATCTCAGAATGGCTATGGAAATGCAATAATAGGTTGGTATGGTGGCTGTTTTGAGGAAGGTATATGGTGGGTGTATGATACCGGCAAAAGGTGCGCGGTATTAGAGAGGCTAGCAAAGGTGGAAGGGTGAGAGTGCGTATAATCTATGGACTCAACATTAGTCATAAGAACTCATATACTTATTGCAAAAATCTAGAAGTTATCAAAGCAAAGTATTACGCGCATGCTCCTAGGGGGATAGATTGGTAGGAAAAGACCATCCCTCATCCCCGACCGCCACTCATAAGGAAGACAATCAATAAATAAATCATGCTCCGACTTCATCACATAACGGTTCACCATACGTGCATGCTACGGGAATCACAAACTTCAACACAAGTATTCTTTAAATTCACAACAACTCAACTAGCATGACTTTAATATTATCACCTCCATATCTCAAAACAATTATCATGCTTCAATCTTTTCTTAGTATTCAACACACTCAAAAGAAAGTTTTACAAATCTTGAATACCAAGCATATTATTATTAAGCAAATTACCATGCTATTAAGAGACTCTCAAAATAATTTAAGTGAAGCATGAGAGATCAAAAGTTTCTTTAAAACAAATCCACCACCGCGCTCTAAAAGATCTAAGTGAAGCATATAGAGAAAAATTACATAGCTCAAAAGATATAAGTGAAGCACATAGAGCAAAACTACTTTAGCTCAAAAGATATAAGTGAAGCACATAGAGCAAAACTACTTAGCTCAAAAGATATAAGTGAAGTACATAGAGTATTCTATCAAATTTTAATTCATGCATGGCTCTATCTCAAAAGGTGTGTACAGCAAGGATGATTGTGGCACACTAACAATAAAAGAAACAAATAATACAAGACGCTCCAAGCAAAACACATATCATGTTGGTGAATAAAAATATAGCTCCAAGTAAAGTTACCGATAGAAGTAGACGAAAGAGAGGATGCCTTCCGGGGCATCCCCAAGCTTTGGCTTTTACGTGTCCTTATATTATCTTGGGGGTGCCATGGGCATCCCCAAGCTTAGGCTCTTGCCACTCCTTGTTCCATAATCCATCAAATCCTTACCCAAAACTTGAAAACTTCACAACACAAAATTTAAGGTAGAAAACTCGTGAGCTCCGTTAGCGAAAGAAAACAAAAGACCACTTCAAGGTACTGTAATGAACTCATTATTTATTTATATTGGTGTTAAAGCTACTGTATTCCAACTTCTCTATGGATTATAAACTATTTTACTAGCCATAGATTCATCAAAATAAGCAAACAACACACGAAAAACAGAATCTGTCAAAAACAGAACAGTCTGTAGTAATCTGTAGCTAGCACAAGATCTGGAACCCCAAAAATTCTAAAATAAATTGCTGGACATGAGGAATTTATCTATTAATCATCTGAAAAACGAATTAACTAAATAGAACTTTCCAAATAAAAACGGCAGCAGTTCTCGTGAGCGCTAAAGTTTCTGTTTTTTACAGCAAGATTAAAAAGACTTTCCCCAAGTCTTCCCAATGGTTCTACTTGGCACAAACACTAATTAAACACAAAAAACACAACCAAAAAAGAGGCTAAATAATTTATTTATTACTAAACAGGAGAAAAAAAGCAAGGAATAAAAATAAAATTGGGTTGCCACCCAACAAGCGCTATCGTTTAACGCCCCTAGCTAGGCATAAAAGCGAGGATAGATCTAGGTATTGCCATCTTTGGTAGGCAATCCATAAGTGGCTCTCATGATAGTTTCATATGGAAATTTTATTTTCTTTCTTGGAAAGTGTCCCATGCCCTTTTTTAATGGAAATTGAAATCTAATATTCCCTTCCTTCATATCAATGATCGCACCAACCGTTCTAAGGAAAGGTCTACCAAGAATAATAGGGAAAGAAGGATTGCAATCTATATCAAGAACAATGAAATCTACGGGCACATAATTCCTATTTGCAACAATAAGAACATCATTAATTCTTCACATAGGTTTCTTAATAGTAGAATCCGCAAGATGCAAGTTTAGAGAGCAATCATCAAAATGACGGAAATCTAGCAAATCACACAAAGTTTTAGGGCTAGTGGAGACACTAGCACCCAAATCACACAAAGCATAAAACTCATGATCTTTAATTTTAATTTTAATAGTTGGTTCCCACTCATAATAGAGTTTTCTAGGGATAGAAACTTTCAACTCAAGTTTTTCTTCATAAGATTGCATCAAGGCATCAACAATATGTTCGATGAAGGCTTTATTTTGACTAGAAGCATGTGGAGAATTTAGCACAGATTGCAACAAGGAAATACAATCAATTAAAGAGCAAATTTCATAATTAAATTCCTTGAAATCCAATATAGTGGATTTAGCAACATCTAGATTTTATTTCTTTCAATCCCACTTTCATCAATTTCATCATAAAGATCTAAATACTCCGAATTTTTAGAACGCCTTCTAGGTAAAGGAAGATCATATTCAGTTTCATCAAGATTCATATTGCAAAACAAAGATTTAATAGGAGACACATCAATAACTTTTAGATATTCATCTTGATTTTCATAGGAATTGGAAGAACACGCTTTAATAAAGGCATCTTTGGAGGCAGGCATCCTAGCGGTTCTTTCCTTGCACTCATCAATGGAAATTCTCATGGCTTTGAGAGACTCATTGATATCATGCTTAGGAGGAATAGATCTAAGCTTTAAAGAATCAATCTCAAGAGAAATTCTATCAACGTTCCTAGCCAATTCATTAACTTTAAGCAATTTCTCTTCAAGCAAAGCATTAAAATTCTTTTGTGAATTCATAAACTCTTTAATACTATTCTCAAATTCAGAGGGCATCTTATTATAATTTCCATAAGAGTTGTTGTAGGAATTCCCATAATTATTAGAAGGATTACTAGGATATGGCTTAGGATTAAAATCCCCTCTATAAGCGTTGTTACCAAAATTATTCCTACCAACAAAATTCACATCCATAGATTCATTATTATTCTCAATCAAAGTAGACAAAGGCATATCATTAAGATCAGAAGAAACACTCTTAGTAGAAAATAATTTCATAAGTTCATCCATCTTTCCACTCAACACATTGATTTCTTCTATCGCATGCACTTTTTTATTAGAAGTTCTTTCAGTATACCATTGAGAATAATTAACCATAATATTATCTAGGAGTTTAGTAGCATCTCCTAAAGTGATTTCCATAAAAGTACCTCCCGCGGCCGAATATAAAAGATTTCTAGAAGCAAAGTTCAATCCGGCATAAAATTTTTGTATAATCATCCACAAATTCAAACCATGAGTAGGGCAATTACGTATCATTAATTTCATCCTCTCCAAAGCTTGTGCAACATGTTCATGATCAAGTTGTTTAAAGTTCATAATATCGTTTCTAAGAGAGATGATCTTAGCGGGAGGGAAATACTTAGAGGTAAAAGCATCTTTGCACTTGTTCCAAGAATCAATACTATTTTTAGGCAAAGACAAAAACCAAGCTTTAGCACGATCTCTAAGCGAAAAAGGAAATAGCTTCAATTTAATGACATCATTATCAACATCTCTTTTATTTTGCATATCACATAAATCAACGAAGCTATTCAGATGAGTAGCGGCATCTTCACTAGGAAGGTCGGCGAATTGATCTTTCATAACAAGATTCAACAAAGCAGCATTGATTTCACAAGATTCAATATTAGCAAGAGGAGCAATCGGAGTGCTAAGGAAATCATTATTATTGGTATTGGTGAAGTCACACAATTTGGTAGTATCTTGAGCCATCGCGACAAACAAGCAAACAAACTAGCACACGAGCAAACAAAAGCAAACGGGCAAAAGAGGGAAACAGAGAGGGAGGACAGAGAGAGAGGGCGAATAAAACGGCAAGGGTGAATTGGGGGGAGAGGAAAACGAGAGGCAAATGGCAAATAATGTAATGCGAGCGATAGGGATTGTGATGGGTACTTGGTATGTTGACTTTTTGCGTAGACTCCCCGGCAACGGCGCCAGAAATGTCTTGTTGACGGGATTTCAAATCTTGACTTGACTTAGCGTAAGCCTCCCCGGCAACGGCGCCAAAAGTTCTTCTTGCTACCTCTTGAGCTTGCGTTGGATTTCCCCGAAGAGGAAAGGATGATGCAGCAGAGTAGCGTAAGTATTTCCCTCAGTTTTTGAGAACCAAGGTATCAATCCAGTAGGAGGCCACGCTCAAGTCCCTCGTACCTGCACAAAACGATAACTACTCGCAACCAATGCGATTAGGGGTTGTCAATCCCTTCACGGTCACTTACGAGAGTGAGATCTGATAGATATAATATTTTTGCTATTTTTGGTATAGAGATGCAAAGTGAAAAGTAAAGGCAAAGTAAAAGGCAAAGCAAGATTAAAGTAATGGAGATTGATATGATGAGAATAGACCCGGGGGCCATAGGCTTCACTAGTGGCTTCTCTCAAGAGCATAAGTATTCTACGGTGGGTGAACAAATTACTGTTGAGCAATTGACAGAATTGAGCATAGTTATGAGAATATCTAGGCATGATCATGTATATAGGCATCACGTCCGTGACAAGTAGACCGAAACGATTCTGCATCTACTACTATTACTCCACTCATCGACCGCTATCCAGCATGCATCTAAAGTATTAAGTTAAAAACAGAGTAACGCCTTAAGCAAGATGACATGATGTAGAGAGAAAAATTCATGCAATATGAAATAAACCCCATATTGTTATCCTTGATGGCAATGATGCAATACGTGCCTTGCTGCCTCTTCTGTCATTGGGAAAGGACACCGCAAGATCGAACCCAAAGCTAAGCACTTCTCCCATGGCAAGAACTACCAATCTAGTTGGCCGAACCAAACGGATAATTCGAAGAGACTTGCAAAGATAACCAATCATACATAAAAGAATTCAGAGAAGATTCAAATATTATTCATAGATAGACTTGATCATAAACCCACAATTCATCGGTCTCAACAAAAACACCGCAAAAAGAAGATTACATCGAGTAGATCTCCACAAGAGAGGGGGAGAACTTTGTATTGAGACTCAAAGAGATAGAACAAGCCATCTAGCTACTAACTATGGACCCGAAGGTCTGAGGTAAACTACTGACACTTCATCGGAGAGGCTATGATGATGTAGAATCCCTCCGTGATGATGGCCCTCTTTCGGCGGAGCTCCGGAACAGGCCCCAAGATGGGATCTCATGGATACAGAAAGTTGCGGCGGTGGAATTAGGTTTTTGGCTCCTGTTCTGATCGTTTGGGGGTACATAGGTATATATAGGAGGAAGGAGTACGTCGGTGGAGCTCCAAAGGGCCCACGAGGCAGGGGGCGTGCCCTAGGGGGGGCGCGCCCCCACCCTTGTGACCGCATCTTTTGTTCCTCGGCGTAGGGTCCAAGTCTCCTGGATCACGTTCGGTAAGAAAATCACGTTCCCGAAGGTTTTATTCCGTTTGGACTCCGTTTGATATTCTGTTTCTTCGAAACACCGAAATAGGCAAAAAAACAGCAATTCTAGGCTGGGCCTCCGGTTAATAGGTTAGTCCCAAAAGTAATATAAAAGTGGAAAATAAAGCCCAATATAGTCCAAAACAGTAGATAATATAGCATGGAGCAATCAAAAATTATAGATACGTTGGAGACGTATCAGTCTCCGTCGTATCTACTTTTCTAAACACTTTTGCCCTTGTTTTGGACTCTAACTTGTATGATTTGAATGGAACTAACCCGGACTGACGCTATTTTCAGCAGAATTGCCATGGTGTTGTTTTATGTGCAGAAAACAAATATTCTCGGAATGACCTGAAACTCCACGGAACATCTTAGCAAAAACAATAAAAAATCCTCGCCAAAGATGAAGACCAGGGGGCCCACACCCTCCTCACGAGGGTGGGGGGCACGCCCCCCCTAGGGCGCGCCCCCCTACCTCGTGGGCCCCCTGGAAACCCTCCGATGCCAACTCCAACTCTATATATTTGCTTTCGAAGAGAAAAAATATGAGAGAAGAAATCATCGTGTTTTACTATACGGAGCCGCCGCTAAGCCCTAAAACCTCTCGGGAGGGCTGATCTGGAGTCCGTTCGGGGCTCCGGAGAGGGGGATTCGTCCCCGTCGTCATCATCAACCTCCTCCATCACCAATTTCATGATGCTCACCGCCGTGCGTGAGTAATTCCATCGTAGGCTTGCTGGACGGTCATGGGTTGGATCAGATTTATCATGTAATCGAGTTACTTTTGTTAGGGTTTGATCCCTAGTATCCATTATGTTCTGAGATTGATGTTGCTATGACTTTGCTATGCTTAATGCTTGTCACTAGGGCCCGAGTGCCATGATTTCAGATCTGAACCTATTATGTTTTCATGAATATATGTGAGTTCTTGATCCTATCTTGCAAGTCTATAGTCACCTACTATGTGTTATGATCCGGCAACCCCGAAGTGACAATAATCGGGACCACTCCCGGTGATGACCATAGTTTGAGGAGTTCATGTATTCACTATGTGCTAATGCTTTGTTCTGGTTCTCTATGAAAAGGAGGCCTTAATATCCCTAAGTTTCCAATAGGATCCCGCTACCATGGGAGGGTAGGACAAAAGATGTCATGCAAGTTCTTTTCCATAAGCACGTATGACTATATACGGAATACATGCCTACTTTACATTGATGAATTGGAGCTAGTTCTGTGTCACCCTATGTTATGACTGATACATGATGAACCGCATCCGGCATAATTATCCATCACTGATCCGGTGCCTACGAGTTTTCCATATACTGGTTCTCGCTTATTTACTTTTTCACTGCTATTGTTACGATCACTACAAAATACCAAAAATATTACTTTTGCTGTCTTTACTTTTGTTGCCGTTACCACTACTATCATATTACTTTGCTACTAAACACTTTGCTGCAGATACTAAGTTTCTAGGTGTGGTTGAATTGACAACTCAGCTGCTAATACTTGAGAATATTCTTTGGCTCCCCTTGTGTCGAATCAATAAATTTGGGTTGAATACTCTACCCTCGAAAGCTGTTGCGATCCCCTATACTTGTGGGTTATCAAGACTAATTTCTAGCGCCGTTGCCGGGGAGCATAGCTCTATTCTCTGTGTCACTTGGGATTTATATCTGCTTAACATTATGAAGAACTTGAGAGATCCAAAAACCAAGATCTATCCCTCAACTACGAGGGGAGGTAAGGAACTGCCATCTAGCTCTGCACTTGATTCACCTTCTGTTATGAGTAAGCTAGCGACACCTACACCTGCTTCTGCTATTTGTTCTGATATGTCGCATGTTATTGATGATGCCACTTCTGCTATGCATGATACTTATGATGAAACTGCTTCTATGCCTGATACTACTGTGCCCCTTGGTGAATTTCTTAATGAAACATTGCTAGGGCTAGAGAAAAAGAAATTACTGAATCTGAATACAATGATGATAGTGATCATGAAAATATGCCTGTTATTCCTGAGGGCTATCTTTTTGATATGGAATCTTCTGCCGCTATTTTAGCTTGCAAGGATAGATATGAGCTTAAGAGGTTATTAATTAAATGGAACAAAGAATCACCTAGAGATAAAATGAGACCCGACCCTGCTTTTGCTACTTCACCTATATGTGTTACTGATAAGGATTATGAATTCTCTGTTGATCCTGATATAATTACTTTGGTTGAATCTGATCCGTTTTGTGGCTATGAATCTGAAATTGTTATGGCACATCTTAGTAAGTTAAATGATATAGCTGCCCTGTTTACTAATGATGAGAGATCGCGTTACTTTTATATACTCAAAATATTTCTGTTCTCATTAAAGGGTGATGCTAAGATATGGTTTAATTCTCTTGATCCTGGTTGTGTGCATAGTCCCCAGGATATGATTTATTACTTCTCTGCTAAATATTTCCCTGCTCATAAGAAACAAGCTGCTTTGAGGGAAATATACAACTTTGTGCAAATTAAAGAAGACAGTCTCCCACAAGCTTGGGGGAGGCTTCTCAAGTTACTTAATGCTTTGCCTGATCATCCTCTTAAGAAACCCGAAATACTTGATATCTTTTATAATGGACTAACCGATGCTTCCAGAGATTACCTGGATAGTTGTGCTAGTTCTTTTTTCAGGGAAAGAACACCGGATGAAGCTGAAATCTTATTGAATAATATGTTGACAAATGAAAATAATTGGGCACCTCCTGAGCCAGCTCCTGCTCCAATTGCTGAGTCTATTCCTAAACCAACTCTGAAGAAGAGAGGTGTTCTATTTCTCAGTCCCGAAAATATGCAAGAGGCAAAGAAATCTATGAAAGAGAAAGGTATTAAAGCTGAAGACGTTGAGAATTTACCTCCTATTGAAGAAATACATGGTCTTAATATACCGCCTGTTGAAGAAACATATGATCTCAATTCTTTATTTATTGAAGAACCTCCTGACCCCGATATCCCGACACAGGTAGTAAAGGTAAATTCTCTCTATAGATATGATAAAGCTGAAGTCCCTCCTACCAAAATTGCTAGTCAGTGCTTGGATGAGTTTGATAACTTTATGTATAGACAAGACGACTTCAATGCTTATTTTGGTAGACAATTAAAAGAAAATACTTATATGATTAGACGTTTGGGTGATTACATGGCTGATATTAAAGGTGAACTTAAACTTGTTAGCAAACATGCCTCTATGGTTACCACTCAAGTAGAACAAGTGCTTAAAGCTCAAAAGGAAGTGCTTGATGAAATGAATAGTAAGAAAAATGATTATGATGTAAGAGTGGCTACTAGAACTGGTAGAATGACTCAGGAACCTTTGTATCCTGAAGGCCACCCTAAGAGAATCGAGCAAGATTCTCAGATAAATAATATTGATGTTCCTAGTTCTTCTAAAAAGAAGAAAAAGAAAAATGATAGAACTGTGCAAACTTCTAGTGAACCTATTGCTGAACCACCTGATAATCCAAATGATATATCTATGTCTGATGCTGAAACACAATCTGGTAATGAACATGAACCTAATGAAAATATTAATGATGATGTTCATGATGATGCTCAACCTAGTAATAACAATGATGTAGAAATTGAACCTGCTGTTGATCTTGATAACCCACAATCAAAGAATCAACGTTATGATAAAAAAGATTTTGTTGCTAGGAAATATGGAAAAGAAAGAGAGCCTTGGGTTCAGAAACCCATGCCTTTTCCTCCAAAACCATCCAAGAAAAAGGATGATGAGGATTTTGAGCGCTTTGCTGAAATGATTAGACCTATCTTTTTGCATATGCGACTAACTGATGTGCTCAAAACAAATCCTTATGCTAAATATATGAAGGATATCATTACTAATAAAAGAAAGATACCGGAAGCTGAGATTTCCACCATGCTTGCTTATTTTACTTTTAAGGGTGGAATACCAAATAAACTTGGAGATCCCGGAGTACCTACTATACCTTGCTCCATTAAAAGAAATTATATTAAAACTGCTTTATGTGATCTTGGAGCCGATGTTAGTGTTATGCCTCTCTCTTTATATCGTAGACTTGACTTGAATAAGCTGACACCTACCGAAATATCTTTGCAAATGGTTGATAAATCAACTGCTATACTTGTCGGCATTTGTGAGGATGTGCCTGTTGTGGTTGCAAACGTTACTATTTTAACGGACTTTGTTATTCTTGATATTTCCGAGGATGATAGTATGTCTATTATTCTTGGAAGACCTTTTCTTAATACTGCAGGGGCTGTTATTGATTGCAACAAAGGCAATGTCACTTTTCATGTTAATGGTAATGAGCATACGGTACACTTTCCGAGGAAACAACCTCAAGTTCACAGTATCAACTCTATCGGAAAAATTCCATCGATTATATTTGGAGGTTTTGAATTTCCTCTTCCTACTGTCAAGAAGAAATATGATATGATTATTATAGGGGATGTGCATATCCCCGTTGAGGTAACTTAGTGTTATTCGAAATTTCTCCAGTTCCATGATTATCGGAATGAGTTTGTTAACAAGACTTGATCAACCTTGTTAGTGGATTCTTTTTGATGAGCATGAGATGGATGAAACTAGAAGCACAAACTTCTGTACCCTCTATATTTTCTGTTAATTAGTAGAAATAAAGTAAAAATAGTATTTTTCTGTCTGTTTCCTAACTTATCCGTGCAATATAAAAATATCCCGAAGATAAAAGTCCTCAGAATGACATGCCAATTTAATATGATTTTTTTGGGAATATTTGAGGATTTACTGTGCAAAAATTACCGCGGGAGGAGGTGCCACCTGGCCACGAGGGTGGTGGGCGCCCCCCCCCCCTCTAGGGCGCGCCCCCTGCCTCGTGGGCCCACGGTGGCCCTCCTCCACTTATCCCAGCACCCATCTTCTTCCTCTATCTCACACAAACCCGAAAAACCAACTCAAGCACGAGTTCCAGCCACTTTTGCTGTGATTTTCGATCTACATGCTCAAAGAACCTCTCACAAAACTGCTTGGGGAGATTGTTCCTTGGTATGTGACTCCTCCATTGGTCCAATTAGTTTTTGTTCTAGTGCTTTATTCTTTGCAAATTTGTGCTGCATAGGTGACCTTGTTCTTGAGCTTGCATGTCAAATTTATATGGTTCTAAGTAGTTCTAATGCTTGATATAGGCTCTAGGCACTTGTAGGAGTAGTTGCTATCAGTTTTATTAAAGTTGATTCACTTTTGTTTGAAGTTACTAAAAAATTCAGAATATTTCAGAATATAATGAGGAGATTCTTGAGGGGCTCATCGAGCCAAAGCTCGAAGGAAAAGGCACTGAAGCCTAAGTATAATTTGCCACACACCGCGGAGATTCGGGCGTGTGAATAGCCCTTTGATGATTTCTTGAGAGCAGCCGGTATCTATGAAGATTTTCATGAATTGGCTCACAATGCAGGCATCACCGCTTTCCTCCACGACCAATGCGATCAGTATCTCTTACTCACAAATACCTTTGTGCAAAACTTTCATTTTCATTCTAGGAACTCACCACCCACGGTGGAGTTTCATTTATATGATGAGCATAAGGAGATGTCACTTTATGATTTCTGTCGGATTTGTTTAGTCCCTTTTGAGGGCAAGATAGAATAACCACATCATGATGATGTGGAGGGATTTATTAATAATATCACTGTAGGAGAAACCAGAAAGGTTTCTGATGCACGAATCACTAGCATACATTTTCCTGTTTTACGTTACTTTGCATTATTTGCTAGTCGTTGTTTAATTGGACACGGAAACTGTGGAAACCTTAGTATCCCTGATATAATTATTCTACTCCAAGGTTTATACAGTGATAACACTTTTAGTATGGGCGGTATTATTGCTAGACGGTTAAATATGAACCGTACTAAGGGCCCCATCTTTGGAGGCATCTATGCTACACGCCTAGCCGCACATTTTAACATACCTATTAGGCATGCTGAGAAGGAAGAAAAGGTGCTGCCCCATGTTTATCTAGATCATAAAAGTATGGTGGCACATGATTTTATTATTAAGAATAGGGCAGGGGAGCTTAAATATCAATTGTTCTTTAATAAACATCATCCTGAGACTATTACCTTGCCTGCTCCTTCTTTGTTTGATTTGACTGTAGGCACGTACCTTGTTCCGTTGACGGCTATTCACGCCTACCGGAACCCTGAACCAGCCGAGGAGCCAGAACCGGTACCACAGTTTGATCCTTCACGGCAATCCAACTATCAGTGGGATCCGGAGATGATTGCCAGCCAGTGGCAATCGGAGCCTTCTTCTTCCTCATCATAGTACGACCCCAACAACTATTATTATGGATATCCGCCAGGCCAGCCATGGCCATAAACCAACTTAGGCCAAAAGCCTAAGCTTGGGGGAGTACGTATCTCTCACCGACATTACATTTATGTTCACACACTCATTGCTAGATGTCGGTGCTCATACTTTTTCATTGTATCATCCATGCTAGTTTATTTTCCTTTTATGCTTTCTTCTTGTGTGTTTTTTAAACCTTAAGAAAAACCAAAAAAATAGTATTAGTTAATTTTTCTGCTGTAGTAGTAATAATTAAAAAGAAAACCCAAAAATATTTCATGTTCTTCTTTTGCTTGTTGGGAGCTTTCCCGTGTAAATAGTTTTATTTCTTTTCTTTTCTTTGGGGGTCAGTAGGAGAAGACCATAATTAAATTGTTGAAGTGGCTCTTATATGCATTATTGTTGATTTAACCAAGAGCCCATATTGCCCTGTCTTCTCCTGTTTATTGAATGCTCGCAGATTCCATCTTAGTCCAATGCACGTGCACTCTTATTATTATTCACACCATTCGGTCGTGCAAGTGAAAGGAAATTATGATGATATATGATGGACTGACTGATATGAGAAAAGCTGGTATGAACTCGACCTCTTTTGTTTTTGTAAATATGATGAGTCCCTCGTTCTTGATTCAGCTTATTATGAATAAACATGTTTGCAATGACAATTATAGATCGTAGTTGCTTGTGCCATGCTTGATTAGCTATGAGTTATAATGGTTTACCTTGTGTGCCAACATGCTATTGAGATGGTTATGATGTGGTATGATGGGGTGGTATCCTCCTTTGAATGATTTAAGTGACTTGACTTGGCGCATGTTCACGCATGTAGTTGAAACAAAACAACATAGCCTTCATGATATTTATGTTCATGGTGGATTATATCCTACTCATGCTTGCATCCAATGTTTATTAATTTTAATGCATGTACATGGCTGTTGTTGCTCTCTAGTTGGTCGCTTCCCAGTCTTTTGCTAGCCTTCACTCGTACTAAGCGGGAATACTGCTTGTGCATCCAATCCCTTAAACCCCAAAGTTATTCCAGATGAGTCCACTATACCTTCCTATATGCGGTATCTACCTGCCATTCCAAGTAAATTTGTATGTGCCAAACTCTAAACCTTCAAATAAACATTTTGTTTTGTATGCTCGAATAGCTCATGTATCAACCAAGGCTGTCCTTATCTTCCGTGTTAGGCGGGTTATTCTCAAGAGGAGTGGACTCCGCTCCTCACTCACGAGAAAATGGCTGGTCACCGGGATGCCCAGTCCCATGCTTTATGCAAACTAAATCAAAATTAATTGCAAACAAAACTCCCCGTGGGACCTGATGTATGTTGGAGGCACTCGTTGTTTCGAGCAACCATGGGTTGATGTTTGTTGGTCGAGGGGGGTATAAACTTTACCATTCTGTTTGGGAACCGCCTATAATGTGTGTAGCATGGAAGATATCGCCATCTCTTAGTTGCTACGTTGACAATAAAAGTATACCGCTCAAAATACAATTTATCTCTATTGCAAAAACGAGCTCTGGCACCTCTACAAATCCCTGCTTCCCTCTGCGAAGGGCCTATCCATTTACTTTTATGTTGAGTCATCACCCTCTTATTAAAAAGCACTAGCTGGAGAGCACAGCTGTCATTTGCATTCATCACTATTAATTTATGTTGGTGTGACTATGATTGGATCTCTTTTACCATGAATTACAATGTCTAGTCAGTCATTGATCTTTAAAGGTGCTCTGCATTTATGTTTTGCGGTCTTAGAAAGGGCTAGCGAGATACCATCTTGTTATATCATATTATGATTGTTTTGAGAAAGTGTTGTCATCCGAGATTTATTATTATGACTTGCTAGTTGATTATGCTATTGATATGAGTAATTATGAGACCTGAGAATTATTGCAAATGTGGTTAGTTATGATCTAGCACAAATGCCCATGCATTGCAACAGGAGGCTACAAAACTTATCTCCAAGCATGCAAGCAGCAACCCCAAGAGCCTCTAGCACCTTGATCGCAGTGGACCGGCTTTGGAATTTCGCGCGATAGGTGAGGAAGAAAGGATGTGGCATCCACGTGTAGTGGGTCATCGGCGGCTAAATCTCTACTGTGAAATTTAAAAAGAAAACTAATATGTGATTGTATTATTTCTAGTTCAGTCCATAAACTAATTTGGGTTTAATCTCTCAAACTAAACCAATGATTAATTTTATGAAATGAAATTCAGACACAAGAGGTTACATCTCAGCAATTTGGGGTTTAATCTATCAACAGAATAAATTCTTAATCAGGGGTGGCATGCTCCTTTGTCCTCCGAATTTATATGTAGTAAGAGAATACCTATTGGATAATAGAATAGAAGGAGAAATAATCAACAGTGATGGTGACCAGTAACATAAGGAGAATAGGCATTGTCCATGTGAAGAACGGTGCAAACATGGTGATAACTGCATTGTCATTATCGCCAACCAAAAGCAACCGGGGCAACAACCCATATTATAAACCCAAATATACCTGTGTGTTCCAATGGGAGAAGGGGAAAAAAATCCTCATACGCACCATCCCCACAATCATGCTCACCATCTGAAGTATATCAAATATAATCAAGAAGTAGACATTAATTAATGCTAACAGACAGAACTAAGGTAGATCGCTATGCATGATACACAGGATATCCGGTTGTATATATACAACCCGCAAATTTGAAATGTTAAAACGATTTTGAAACTCAAACGGTTTGACCATTGATCATATCAACTAATCCACACAAAGATTTTCACTGAAAGGCAATTAGCTATCACAAGAAAATTTGGAGGGCAAATCTCTGAAAAGAAAATACGTTAAACAGTACATCAAGAATATGATTATGAAATAAAAAAATCCGTACTATATACCTTATCAAATGAGGTGACAAAGGAATCCCTCCATATTAATATATTTTATTATACACCAAGATCTCCTAGCTCTGTAGCAACTAACTTCAGTTTTGCTTCAATGCATGAATAGGACAATTATGTTGAAATACTACTAACCATAAAACAACATGATATATGTTGGCATATAGAAACTACAAAAGTAAGTTAACACATCACACAATAGTATGAGTAAGCTCAGCAGGTCTCAACTCTCAACATGCAAGCCGTAGCATCGGAGTTATTACTGAGTGAATTTCTCCTTTCCTGCACATAGACATTGTCACATACCTCTTTGAATAGATACTTAATATGAGAATCTTGTGAAATTATTTTCCTCGCGTGTTAGGATGGTACAATGTTACAGTAACAAAGTTAACGACCCATGTGGTAGGTTTAGCCTGCTGATCATAATATATTTTGATATATAAGTAAGAATAGTGCTAAACTGCTCATATCTATCCGTTGTAACCAAAAGTCTACAAATGATGAATGAACATGTAAGTCTAGCACCGTTTCGATCATTATTAGTTTAACACTGAATAATATTAAATATATACA
This sequence comes from Triticum urartu, assembly GCF_003073215.2. Lineage (NCBI taxonomy): Eukaryota > Viridiplantae > Streptophyta > Magnoliopsida > Poales > Poaceae > Triticum > Triticum urartu. The sequence goes on from NC_053026.1 coordinate 97,186,882, forward strand.
GAAAAATTAGCAACACAAAATTAGTTTCCTACATATACTTGGGATGATATTTAGGTGGATAGTGAAATAACTATATAGAAAGGAGGAAACTTTATAGCAGCTCCGCATACTTATTGAGTAATCCCCTATCATCTGCCCTTTATATCATCGTCCTTCAGAATAGCTTACCATTGCAGCAAGAAAACATTTTCTTGCATCAGGAAAAGACCTTGATTTTATTTAAGTCGTACAGTAAGCAGTCAAGTAACATGCAGTATAGCAGATCCTGTTCTGCCCCAACCAGGCAAGTCTCTTCAAGTACTAATGATGAATGTTCTTCTTTATTCCCCATCCAAATACCAAAATAGCAAATTGTTTAGGAGAATAACACTGCCAGTTGGAGAAGGTTGTTCTTTGCTTATTGGTCATCGGGACCCAACTTTTACACAGAAAACACATGAAACAGAAGATATACTGTACTACGGTGAATGCATCAATCATGAGACAAACTAAAAAATTCAAACACACACACACAACTTATGGTGCTGATACTGAGACGTTAGTGTGCGCCTACCTTAAATTGCATGTATCCTCCTATTCGTTTCTTCAGTTCAAGGGATCCTACTGCTCGAGTGTCATAAGTGTGTCCATCCTGCGTCAATGCCTCATCTCAATTTGTGGTGATTCTATCAGTCCCGGAGTACTTTGCCGCGCCTTGGTTGTCGAACACAGCAAAGAGGAGCACCAAAAGGCAGAGCGTGTCGGCGTCGAGCCCCAGGCCGTCAAGGTCGCGGCTGCGGCCACATGAAGGAGGGTGTCATACCTCGGTGGCCATCGTCAGGGCCTCGTCTCAACCGACCTGAAGCTCGTCGGGAGGGGATCGAGATTCTGCTACAAGTTCCTGCTCCGAAGGCCCTCGCCGGCTCCCAACTACTCGCCACCCAGCTCTCCCCTGTACCGCATCGAAGGCATGAACATTAAACCATGGCCATACCCAGCCAAGTAATTGTACTCGGTCCATAAAAAAGGGAATCGTTCTCGGCACGTAGAGCGACATCTAGCGGCTTCGAATCGGTGCCGCCCCAACATAAGTCATGCTATCTTATCCACAAGCTCGCCATCGCTCCGCCAGTTCGCCTCCATGTTCCTCTTCCTCCTCATGCGACCTTAGGACACCACCCAGCGTCAATGACTTGCCCCGCCCCTAGCTCCATCCCCGGGCCGGTCCTGAGATTTTGGGGGCCCGGGGCAAGACAAAAAATTGGGGGCCTCCTAATATATATAACCAATAACACTTTAATGTAACAAATTTTGATACTATTTTCGTTCAATACTTTCTACATATTATTCTAGAAGTTTTTTCTAAAACCCCGCTGGCCATCCGGGACCTAGTAGTAAGGCCATGATTCGTGTCAAGGGATCGGTCATTCTTCTTAGGCGAAACATGTTAAACATTTGTTTATCCTGAGAAACATTCGAAAACTAGGCTACAAAACGACTAAGCAAGCAAAGGACAACAATATATATATATATATATATATATAAGATCTAGTCTCTTAAAATAATTCTCGATACAAATCCACTTATCATAGGGTCAATGTCAATTTTATCCAACAATTTTTATAGATGTGTAATATTGCCAAATCATTTAGCAGTGGAAGATATGCATCTTATATGTATGTGAAGGTAAATTACTTCATCAGCAACATAAATAATAGGGAAATAGTACGAGTGATATACCTCTTCTTTTTTGCCGATACAAATGATATACCTCAAACCAATCACATCGGCGTCCGTGATTAGGCGCTCAACAACGACGCGATATGTATATCAGGCAGGAGGCACCCGGCAATATACTCCCAACACCTAGAAAGTGGATAACGAACGCACTCGGTGCTGTCAATTTCCATGGCCTGGTGATGTGCGTGTGAGTCCTGCGTGGCTGCGTCCAGCTACTCGAGCTGCCGACGACCAGCGACTTTTGATCTAAAGTTCGGGACCAAGGAACAGAGAATAGGGCAGCGGATTAGGGATGCGATCTCACGTCGCAAGAGTTACGCCGTGATTGCGTGCGTACATCAATGTGGGCCTAGTTTTGTTTACTTGAGCTAATTTCGTTTCGGGAGAAGAAAGTAATCAATTCCTGATTGCGTACTTGCGCCTAGGCTGCTACCTCTTTCCTTTGTTTGAGCTAATTTTGTTTCAAGAAATGATATGGGCCTATGGGCTACCTTCGTACCACATCTGGGAGGGGGCCCCTGGATTTCGGGGGCCCGGGGCGGCCGCCCCCCTGCCCCCCCCCATCCGGGCCGGGCTTGCTCCACCCCAGGCACGACGGCCACGCCATGTTACAAGCCGCACACCAACGGGCTCCAGCTCCCCCACATCGTGCTCCTGCATCGACCCAAGCGGCCACGGCCGCTGCGGCGTGTGTCCGATGCATCTGGCCCTCTCCACAGCCGATGACAGCCACACCTCCGGCGCCTCACTTCTGCTGGTCTCGCCCACACCGGTCATGTTTGTTCGCCGCCCCCTCGCAGGACGACCATGTTGTCGCGGCGTCGTCGCTGCTGAGCGCCGTGTGCATGCTCCTATAGCCGCGGCGGCCTCACACGCAACTGCGCCCCCACGTGCGTCCTCAGGTGAGCCCCCAGATCCAGCCCGAGCCACAGGACGGCACCCCATATGTTGTTCCAGCCACACACCAATGGCTCGGTTCCCCTCGAGCTCCTTCGGCCTCCTGCATAAACCCGAGCTGCCCCACGCCCGTCATGTTGCTCGCGGCCCCTCGCTGGACGGGCATGGCGTCGCCACTGCCCGAGCGCCGCCTGCACGCCCTATAGCCGTCCACCTCACATGTAATTGTGCCGACGCACGCGTCCTCTGGTGAGCTTCCCCATCTCCCGCTCGCCTGTCTGCGGCGCTCTTTGCCCTGTCGCCGCACTTTGAACTCCAATGCCTCTGTCGGCCCCTTTGCTCCACTCGTCATCTCAGAATTTGCTTTAAAAACCAAGAGAATTCACTATAAAAGAGCAAGGTTGGGCTATCAAATTTGGTAGCAACCCTGCCTTGAAAGGCAAACCGTCGGCAATGAGGTGGAGGTCTTGAGTTCGATTCACTTTGAGCACAATATTTTTTGTTGCCGAAAAACACAGAGGATGCCCGGCCCATGCAGTGGACTCTATGCGTGGCCCGTGTACTTTCCAGACGGACTTTTTTGGTCATCGTACACCCTGTGCAAAAGAATAGTACCACCTCGGATAAAATAAAAATCTCAAAAATAATATAGGTGAACGGATGAAAAAATTGGTGAAACACACCTTGCTTTATTAGTAGGTATAGAGGTATAGATATGGTAGACACCCCCAAAGAAGCCAATGGCGAGGAGAAAGCGGAGGATGACCCCTCCAAGAAGCAACCCAAGCGCCGACGTCAGTGGCGCCGCTCTAAGTCCCGCCACACTAAGAGCAGTGATACCGACACAGGAGGTAATAACACTACGGATAGCGCCGAAGACAACAACAATCCCCTCCAGCACGGCGAAGAGCTAGAGGACGAACAAGCTAGCCCTCTAGAGCAGGCAGCAGATGGAGAACCAGAGGAGGACAATTACATGCCTCTCTCTGAAGACGAGGCGAGCCTCGGTGACGATGAATTTATCGTGCCTGAGGACCCCGTCGAGCAAGAGCGCTTCAAGCGCCGGCTTATGGCCACGGCAAATAGCCTAAAGAAGAAACAACAACATCTTCAAGCTAATCAAGACTTGCTAGCAGACAGGTGGACCGAAGTCCTTGCGGCCAAGGAGCATGAACTCCAGCGCCCGTCCAAGAGTTACCCAAAACGCAGGTTGCTACCTCACCTAGAGGAGGAAGCATTCAAACCTCATTCACCAGTGTACAATGCGGCTGACCGGCCACTACGCGGCCGAGCCAGAGAGGCGTTTCAGCCCAAAGTTCAGCCCGCACCCCGTCGCCACTCAGTCAAAGATACTAAGGCCTGGGGCAACACAGAGGACCTGCGAGACATCTTGGACAACAAGGCAAAAATCGTAAGGTCAATATATGGGACACGAACACGTGCGCCCACACGGGACGATGATCGTCGCGTCAGATACACCAAGAGTAAATCCGGCCGGGTCGTATACAGCAGACAAGACTCATACAAACTATGTCAAGATATAGCCCGGCACAGAGGCGCCGCACACTCCTTATGCTTCACTGATGAAGTTATGAATCATGAATTCCCGGAGGGTTTTAAACCTGTAAATATCGAATCATATGACGGCACAATAGATCCCGTTGTATGGATTGAGGATTTCCTCCTTCACATCCACATGGCTCGCGGTGACGATCTACATGCCATCAAGTACCTCCCACTAAAACTCAAAGGACCAGCTCGGCATTGGCTGAATAGCTTGCCAGCAGATTCCGTCGGCAGTTGGGAGGATTTGGAAGATGCATTTCTTGACAACTTCCAGGGCACTTATGTGCGGCCACCGGATGCTGATGATTTGAGCCACATAACCCAGCAGCGAGGGGAATCGGCCAGACAATTCTGGACACGGTTCCTGACCAAGAAAAATCAAATCGTAGACTGTCCGGATGCAGAAGCCCTAGCGGCATTCAAACATAACATCCGCGATGAGTGGCTCACCCGCCACCTCGGCCCGGAGAAGCCGAAATCTATGGCAGCCCTCACAACACTCATGACCCGCTTTTGCGCGAGCGAGGACAACTGGCTGGCTCGCAGCAACAACACATCAAGGAATCCGGATACCTCAGATACCAAAGACGTTAACGGTAGGCAGCGTCGTAATAGACCAAAGCACAGCAATAACGGCGATAACACCGAAGATACGACAGTCAACGCCGGATTCAAAGGCTCTAATCCGGTCAGGGAAAAAAGCCATTCAAAAGAAATACTCCGGCTACATCCAGTCTGGATCGCATACTGGATCGCTCGTGTCAAATCCACAGCACCCCTGAAAAGCCAGCCAATCACACCAACAGAGAATGCTGGGTGTTCAAGCAGGCCGGCAAGTTAAATGCCGAAAACAAGGACAAGGGGCTGCATAGCGATGAGGAGGAGGAGCCCCGGCCACCGAACCCAGGGGGATAGAAGGGGTTTCCCCCACAAGTAAAGACAGTAAACATGATATACGCAACCCACATTCCCAAGAGGGAGCGGAAGCATGCACTAAGGGACGTCTACGCGATGGAGCCCGTCGCCCCGAAGTTCAACCCATGGTCTGCTTGTCCGATCACCTTCGATCGCAGGGACCACCCCACTAGCATCCGTCATGGTGGATCTGCCGCACTGGTCCTAGACCCCATCATTGACGGATTTCATCTCACCCGAGTCCTTATGGACGGCGGTAACAGCCTGAACCTACTTTATCAGGATACAATGCGAAAAATGGGTATCAATCCCTCAAGGATCAAACCCAGCAAAACCACCTTTAAAGGTGTCATCCCAGGTGTAGAGGCCCATTGCACAGGCTCAATCACACTGGAAGTGGTCTTCAGATCACCGGATAACTTCGGAAGCAAAGAGTTAATCTTCGACATCGTCCCGTTTCGCAGTGGCTATCATGCACTGCTCGGACGGACAAAATTTGCAAAATTCAATGCAGTGTCGCATTATGCATACCTCAAGCTCAAGATGCCAGGTCCTCGCGGGGTCATAACAGTAAATGGAAACACAGAACGCTCGCTCCGTATGGAAGAGCACACTGCGGCCCTTGCAGCAGAGGCACAAAGCAGCCTGTTTAGACAGACCACTCATTCGGCGTTACAGCCCCCGGACACCTTCATGTGAGTCCGGAATAATCTACAATGGGATCGCCTGACGCGATCTGTGCTCGCCTAGCAATTCGGCCCCTGTCACAGTCCTCGTGCAGCGATGAAATTCGTGCCGCGCGTACATAACTACGCACTGCAAATACCATGGATATAGGCGGGGGCACAATCAGGACGCGCCCCGCATTGTGGCTTAACCACACCAGGGGATGTATACCTTTGACATTCCTTTTCTCTTTCAGGGCCTAACTCTTCAGAAGTCCTTTCCGGCAATACGACTACCGGACACATTCCAGAAGCAACAACCGAGGCGGCAAGAAGCCAAGATGAACACGGGAACCGCCAGGTGGTCTCTAGTAATACTCGATATACCCGCTTTTCACTCTTTATGCGTAGCTTGCCTTGGATGTGACATTTCGAATTGTCCTACTTTCAGCTTATTGCACTACTTGTACCAATACGCTTCGACATATTATTCAAATAACAATGCATATTATTAATCTATCATTGCATTATTTAATTTTTTTTCTCTTTCTCTTATATGTCCATTTACGACATTCCGCACCTGCACGCTCAGGTACGGTCAGTACGCCAGGGGCTCTCATTTACCCCGTAATACGGCGCAAGAAGTCCGAACACTTTCGACAGTGTGGCACCCCGAACTTATATCATTATACGCATCAGCTCCGAATCATGTCTTGGGTCAAATGTTGGGTTGCCCGGCTCCCATGCTTTGGTACCTTACGTTCCGCTATATTGGCTAAGGTAGCGGTGGGAGAACTACTACGATTGTGTCCCGGTTCTTCCGGACGAGCACCTCAGTAGAGAAAGCCAAAAACTGACTGTCATGATAAGGCGAGAGACTGGTCGCTGTTCAAGAGGTCTCAAGTCCTTAAAGACTTTCTTCGCTTCAGGCGAGGAGTCGGCCTTGTCCGGCTTAGGCATGTATAGCGCCCCAAATTCGGCCTTCCGAATACCATGGGCTTCCCCAAAAATTTAAAATCATAGACTTCTATGGCTAAGTGAGAGTGTTAAAGCATTATAGTCTGATTGTCTGGTTCGTTGCGCTAAGCACCTCCCTTGAAGGACCCAAAATTGGGGTAAAGAGTGTTCAGATTTACCCCGAACATCCTAGTACTAGTTACATGGGGGCAGAAGCCGACGACTGGCCAACTCTCAGATTTTATAAACGGCCGCACAGAAGGTAATATTTTAAATTAAGAAAGCGTCGCATGGCACAAAAGAACTCGTTTCATATTACAGGATCACATGGGCATGTTCATTCAAAAATTACATCCTTGGCACACTCATCTGCCACTAAGCGGGAACCCTTCGGGACGCTCTCATAGTAATTCTCAGGGCGGCGATGCTCCTTGCCCTCTGGCGGCCCCTCCTTCACAAGCTTCATGGCGTCCAGCTTCGCCCAGTGCACCTTCGCCCGGGCAAAAGCTCTGCGTGCACCTTCGATGTAGACAGATCGCTTGATGACTTCAAGCCGTGGGCAGGCTTCCACCAGCTGCCTCACCAGACCAAAGTAGCTGCCGGACAGGGGCTCTCCAGGCCACATCTGGACTATAAGGCCCCTCATGGCATGTTCGGCTGCCTTGTGAAGTTTGACCAACTGCTTCAGCTGGTCGCTCAGGGACACGGGGTGTTCGGTCCCAGTATACTGAGACCAGAACAACTTCTCCGCTGAGCTCCCCTCCTCAGCCCGGTAAAATTCCGCGGCATCCAGCACACTGCGGGGAAGATCTGCAAACGCTCCTGAAGAGCTCCGAACTCGGGTAAGAAAAAGGAAATTCTCCTTCACATGCTTGCTTTGCATATTGAATGCCTTACTCGCTGCTATCTTCTTCGCCTCATAAATCTCCTGGAGGGCCTTGTGGGCTTCGGCCTTGGCACTCCGGACGCTTTCAAGCGCCTGCGCGAGCTCGGACTCTCGCGTTTTAGAGTCCAGCTCCAAGGACTCGTGCTTTTTGGAGAGAGCCTCGAGCTCTTGCTGCACCTCGCCCACTCGGGTTTCTTGTTTCTCCCGTTCAATGCGTTCCTTGGCCGCTTTGTCTTCGGCCTTAGACAACGCCTTCCTCAGGGTCGCCACCTTGGTCGTGGCCCCTGACAAATCCATGATGATCCTATTACTTTATACCAGAACTTCTCTCTAACTATATAGACAGGGGTATTTCTTACCTTTGCTCTCTTCGAGCTGCCTCTTGGTCAGGTTGAGCTCGTCCTAGGACCGCTTCAAGTCCTTCTTCAGCGCAGAGACCTCCGCAGTACGTGCGACAGCGGCCAGCAGGGAAGCCTGCACATACACATAGACATACTCTGATTAGACTCCTGAGTTATCATTTGATACTCTATTCAGCTTTTCCTCGCGAATGCCGAACAGAGCATCAGGGGCTACTATCTATGCGGTAATATTTTTATATTTTGAATTCTTACCTCAAAGCCTGTTAGGAGGCTGGCGCAAGCTTCGGTCAGCCCGTTCTTGGCGGACTGAACCTTCTTAACCACCGCACTCATGATAGTGCGGTGTTCTTCATCGATGGAAGCGTTGTGAAGTGCTTCCAGCAGGTTATCTGATGCCTCCGGTTGGACAGAGGACACCAGCATGGATGGTTGGCCCCCCTTGACGGGGGACCGCCTGCCGGAGTCCGGAACCGTCGAGGGTTCCGGCGCAGTGTCCGGCTGGGGCCCGAACTCGAAGCCCGTAGGAGCCTCGCTCCTTTGGTACCCAGGGTCTGGGAAGTCGCCGCAAGGCGCCCCTAGGACCGCCTCCCCTTGGCTCGGTGCCTGTTTGGACAACACTTTGGCGTTGTTCGTAGGGCGAGGGGTGGAATTGGTCGGAAGAGAACCACTGTTCATATTCGACGAGCCCAACGAGCCGCTCGATGAAGGTACATCGAGATGAGCTCGGGACGGACTGCATAATCATGTTCGGCATGAGGAAAGGCAACACAATAAAACATATCATGTAGTACTATGGTGTTCATACACTTACGACTTCGCCAGGGGCTTGTCCTTGGGCAGCCACTCGTCGCCGCTGTCGACGGCCGTCGTGGCACGGTCCGGAAGGAGGGTCCTTCCCTTCTTGGACCCTTCGGCTTCCCCAGATGGGTCAGCCTTCCTTTTCTTGTCTCCCCCAGCTGGGGGGGGACTTTTCTCCTCCTCCTCGTTTCCATCGGAGGAGTGTGCGTCGGAGTCATCGTCCGATGACTCCGATACGACCATACGCCGGAGACCCTTTCGGGTCCCCGCAGTCTTCTTCTTGGTCTTCTGTGCCGGCACCTCGTAAGGTGCCGGAGTCAGCATCTTCGTTAGAAGAGCGTCTGCAGGATCTTCGGGCAGCGGGGCTGGGATGTCGAGCTGCTCCGCCATCTTTAACCAGTCCTGTTAGTGACATGGGAGCTTAGATCCTACACATAACTAAACCTGGGTAAAACATCGTGTCCCCTGCCTCCTATTACCATCCGCCTTAGACGCACAGTTTGGGACCCCCTACCCGAGATCCGCCGGTTTTGACACCGACAGTGGCGATCTTCTAGCATGGAAATGAAAATTTTGCACAAAAATATTGGTGAGTAAGAGATGCTGTTCACGCCGGTCGTGGAGGAAGTCGGTGAGGCCTGCATTCTCAGCCAATTGATAAAAATCTTCATAAATCTCGGCTTCTCTCAAGAACTCATCACAAGGCCATTCACACGGCCGAACCTCCGGAGTACGAGGGAGATTATACTTGGGCTTCTTATTTTCTTCACTTTGCTTATCCTTAGAACTTCGGCTCGATGAGCCCCTAAAAAATCTCTTCATCTTTTTCTGAAAATTTCTAGAATTTTTAGTAACTTAAAATAAAAGTGAACCAAAACTCAACAAATTGATAGCAACTACTCCTACAAGTGCCTAGAGGCTATATCATGCATTAAAAGTACTTTTGACCACATAAATTTGACATGCAAGCTCAAGAACAGGGTCACCGAAGCAGCAAAAATTTGCAATGAATAAAGCACTAGAACAAAAACTAATTGGACCATTGGAGGAGTCACATACCGAAGAACAATCCCCCAAAGCAGTTTTGTGAATGGAGCTTTGAGGAAGGAGATCGAAAATGGCAGCAAGATGAGCTAGAACTCGGGTTTGAGCTGGTGGATGATTTTTTCTGGAGCAACACGAAGTGTGTGGGAGCAAGGATAAGTGGAGGGGACCCATGTGGGGTCCACGAGGCAGGGGCGCGCCCTCCACTCTCGTGGGCACGTGGATGCTCCCCCTGATGTGTTCTCAGTGCCTAAAATCCTTAAATATTCTGGAAAAAAAATCATATTTAATTTTCAGGGCATTTGGAGAACTTTTATTTTCGGGTTATTTTTTTATTGCAAGGATAATTCAGGAAACAGACGGAAAATACTATTTTTACTTTATTTAATATAAATAACAGAAAGTAAAAAGAGGGTACAGAGAGTTGTGTTTTCTAAATTCATCCATCTCATGCTTATCAAAAGGAATCCACTAACAAGGTTGATCAAGTCTTGTTAACAAACTCATTCCGAATCACATGAAACCGGAGAAATTTTGAATGACACTAGGTTACCTCAACTAGGATATGCACATCCCCAACAATAAGAGTATCATATTTCTTCTTGACAGTAGGAAGAGGAAATTCAAAACCTCCAATAATAATCGTTGAAATTTTTCCAATAGAATTGATACTGTGGACTTGAGGTTGTTTCCTCGGAAAGTGTACCGTATGCTCATTACCATTAACATGAAAAGTGACATTGCCTTTTTTGCAATCAATAACAGCCCCTGCAGTATTCAAAAAGGGTCTACCAAGGATAATCGACATACTATCGTCCTCGGGAATATCAAGAATAACAACGTCCATTAAAATAGTAACATTTGCAACCACAGCAGGCACATCCTCACAAATACTGACATGTATAGCATTTGATTTACAGCCATTTTGTAACACCCCGGATATGACTTTCCCTATATGTACTCCAACTCTTGTCGTTTCCGGCTTTAAGTTATTTATTTTCTCGGGTTCGGGTTTTTGTCTCTGTGTGTTGTTATTGTTTTCATGCATCTCATATCATGTCATCATGTGCATTGCATTTGCATACGTGTTCACTTCATGCATTCGAGCTTTTTCCCCGTTGTCCGTTTTGCATTCCGGCGCTTCGTTCTCCTTCGGTGGTCATTTCTACCTTTCTTTCGTGTGTGGGGATTAAACATTTCTGTATTGGACCGAGACTTGCCAAGCGGCCTTGGTTTACTACCGGTAGACCGCCTATCAAGTTTCGTACCATTTGGACTTCGTTTGATGCTCCAACGGTTAACCGAGGGACCGAAAAGGCCTCG
>NC_053026.1:97199013-97209235 GCF_003073215.2 Triticum urartu
TACACCGTCTATGAGGAGTATCAGGACTTCAACCAAGAGCAGTACCGTGCCATCGTCCACCTCTACTCTCGGGAGTATGACTCCACTACTGTGCTGCACACTGCTCATGGTGTTGGAGTGACTATCGATATGGCGGTCCACGATGCTGCTTATGCTGCTCTGACACGTCTTCATGGAGAGTATCAGGAGTTGGACACCTCCCCCTTCAGGCACATTGCTATCGCATCTGATGTTGGTGCGGAGGGATACTACACTGCTGCCTACTCCACTGTCACCCGAGAGCCCTTCTACCATCAGAACCTGGTTCTGCATGCTAATGGGCTGGATAGAGCTAACCGAGCTCTACGCCACGAGTTGTACACCACCCTCAGCACCTGTATCGTGCTCTGACGCTGTTGCACCCCTCTGTCCGCTCTGGTGATCTGTCGCGTTCTGCGATCTACCCTGCCCGAACCGTGATGCCCCAGGGCGTCGGCTGGCCAGATGTGGGAGGCTACTCTCCTGCATTGGGTCCTCTCCTGCCACCTGCGCATCGGGTTCCGCACCAGAGTATCCGCGGACCCCAGGCTACTCGCGTGGAGGTCTTCCCTTCGCGTCACTACCAGCTGTCGGGCTACACCTACCTCCGCAGTACCGCATGGGACTGACGTAGACTTGCTTATTATTGTTAGATGCATTCGCCGCGAGCCTGTGTGCCGCTTATGATGTCTTAGCCTATGTACTGAACACTGTGTAACGAACTCTATGCATGATCTCTTTTGTAAGATATGCCGACTACTATGTAGTATCTATCGTGCTGCTTTCGTTGTGCATGTTTCATCATGAATGATTCTTGTCTTTGCAAATTTCTCAATGCTGAACTACCACTGTTATATATTAGCAGGATGGTTAGACCAGGTGGTCGTGGTCGTGGTGGCAACGCCCCACCACCGCCTGCGTACATGGCTGGGATGATGCAACAGTTTGAGCTGAATCGTCAGTTCATGGAGAATATTATGGCTCAGTTTCCTCGCCCCAATATGAACCAGCAGCCAACCCAAGTGACTCTGCAGGATTTCATGCGCCTCAACCCAACCGTGTACCGCAGCTCAACTCAGCCTCTGGATGCTAACGACTGGCTCCGTGACATCACCTATGAGATGGAGTCTGCTGATGTAGCCCCTGCCAGCTATGTCACCTTTGCTTCCTTCTTCCTAAAAGGACCCGCGGCTCAATGGTGGGACAGCCACAGGCGTACTCTGCCAGCTGGAACAATCATCACCTGGCCAGACTTCCAAGCTGCCTTCCGTGCTCGCTTCATTCCTCAGGGAGTCATGGACCGGAAGAAGCGTGAGTTCCGCAACCTCATCCAAGGCAACAAAACTGTGGAAGCTTACCAGCAGGAGTTTCTGGACTTGTCCCGCTATGCTGAAGAGGACATTGCAACTAATGCACGCAGACAAGAGAAGTTCCGTGATGGCCTTCAAGCTGACATCAAGCTCGCACTTCTAGTGCATGACTTTGCTGATTTCGCCACTCTGGTGAACAAAGCCATCAATGTCGAAACTGGTCTGCAGGAATACCAGAGCTCTCACAGGCGCAACCGTGACATGGGCTCATCTTCGGGCCCGTCTTCGCAGAAGCGCAAGATATGGATTCCCAACAGCATGTACCAGCCGAATGCACCTGCCCCAAGGCAGACCTATGCTGCACCTCGTCTGCCTGCTCCTCCAACTAGGCAGCCAAGACTTCTAGCTCCACCACCACAAGCTCATGTTCCCACTCCCAATAATGGTCTCTGCTACAAGTGTGGTCAGCCAGGTCACTGTGCTAGGGATTGCAATCAGAACCAGAATCAACTGGCCCTCCCCACAGCTCGCCGTGGAGGCAACCAGCCTCGCAACAACAATGCCAAGTCTTATGGTCGTGTTCATGCCAACCACGTTGATCTCAATGAAGTTCTAGACCAGCCTGCTACCGTGATGGGTACACTCCTCGTAAATTCAGTACCAGCATCTGTTTTATTTGATACGGGAGCATCGCATTCATTCATATCAGCTGAGTTTGCATTCATGCATGGCATTAAATACGAAGAGATGAACACTGCGCTTGTGGTACACACTCCTGCGGGCCAGTGTCAAACCTCTATGGTTAGTCACGATGTTCCCGTTGAAATTGAAGGAATGGAATTCCTTGCCTCTCCCATCGTACTGAAGTCCTGTAGCATCGACCTCATTCTGGGAATGGATTGGTTGAAAGCGCATACTGCTTCTATAGTTTGCGCCACTAAGGCCGTCCATCTGCTACACCCTACTGATGAAATAATTGCTTACCAAGCTCATCTAGTTCAGAACGCCGAGGCACGTCTTTATGCCTTGAATGCGTTGAACGCTGCACCACTCGAGGGCATTGTAAACATTCCCGTCATTCGTGAATTCCAAGGTGTCTTCCCAGAAGAACTTCCAGGGATTCCCCCTGCTAGAGCTGTCGAATTCATCATCGACTTGAAACCCGGCACTACCCCTATAGCTAAACGACCCTACAAGATGCCGCCGCATGAACTCATTGAGCTTAAGGAGGAAATCGACAAATCTCTTGTCAAAGGTTTCATTCGCCCAAGTTGCTCTCCTTGGGGAGCACCTTCTCTCTTTGTTAAGAAGAAGGATGGGACAAACCGATTAGTCCAAGACTACCGTCCTATAAACCAAGATACCATTCAGAATAAATATCCTCTTCCCCGGATCAATGATCTTTATGATCAACTGGCTGGATCATCAGTGTTCTCCAAACTCGACTTGAGGTTGGGTTACCACCAGATCCGTGTTCGTGAGGAGGACATCCCAAAAACCGCCTTCGTGACTCGGTATGGATCATACGAGTACACCATCATGTCATTCGGCTTAACGAATGCTCCCGCCACCTTCTCTCGTCTGATGAACTATATATTCATGGATTACCTCGACAAGTTTGTCGTGGTTTATCTGGATGATATCCTTGTATTTTCCAAGAACGAAGAAGAACATGCTGCACATCTTCGTCTTGTGCTGGAAAAACTTCGAGAGCATCAACTGTATGCTAAGTATTCCAAGTGTGAATTCTGGCTCCCCGAAGTAACCTATCTTGGGCATGTCATCTCCAAGGATGGTATTGCCGTCAACCCTGAATGAGTTCAGGCTATTCTCGATTGGACTCCTCCGAAGAATGTCAAGCAAGTCCGAAGTTTTCTCGGTCTCGCCAGCTATTGCCGTCGATTCGTCGAGAACTTCTCCAAGATTGCCAGGCCTCTGACTAATCTGTTGCATAAGGGTGTCAAGTTCGAATGGATAGACAAGTGTCAGGAAAGTTTCCAGGCGCTCAAAGACAAGTTGACTTCTGCCCCCGTGCTTGCTCCACCTGATACTAAGAAGGACTTCGTCATTTACTGTGACGCTTCCCGTCAAGGATTAGGTTGTGTCCTAATGCAAGAGCGCAGAGTGATTGCTTATGCCTCTCGTCAACTGCGCCCTCACGAAGAAAACTACCCAGTTCACGACCTCGAGCTTGCTGCTGTCATTCATGCACTGAAGCAGCGGCGACACTACCTTCTCGGTAATCGTTGCGAGATCTTCACCGATCACCAAAGTCTGAAGTATCTGTTTACTCAGCCAGATCTGAACCTCCGTCAGCAAAGATGGATGGAGACTGTTGCAGACTTTGACGTGGGTATATCATATGCCCCCGGCAAGGCTAATGTAATGGCTGATGCCTTGAGCCGCAAGTCTTACTGCAACCACCTCCAGGTTCACAAAGTTCAGCCCTCGCTTGTCGAAGAATTTAGAAAGCTGAACCTCCATATTGTTCCTCCTGGAGCACTCGCTCCCCCTCCCCCGGAGTTCCGCAAGATGAATCTTCTTGTTGTTACTAAGGGTTCTCTAAATACCCTGGCTGTCGTACCAGATCTCATAGCTGGTATAAAGACTATTCAAGGTTATGACTCTGAAGTCCATAAGATTAAACGCCATATAGCAGAAGGAAAGCCCTCATTCTTCACTATCGCCGACGATGGCGCCTTGTATTTCAAAGGCCACCTAGTGGTACCATGTTCGAAGAAAAACCTGGATAAGACTAAAAGGGTTATGCAAGAAGCTCATGATACGCCTCTGTCCATCCATCCTGGTAGTACGAAGATGTATCAGGATATTCGCCAAAGATTCTGGTGGTCTAATATGAAGCAGGACATTGCTCGTTATGTTGCTGAGTGTGACGTTTGTCGCCGAATCAAAGCAGAGCATCAAAGGCCTGCTGGAACTCTGCAACCTATCTCTATTCCTAAATGGAAATGGGACCATGTTGAAATGGACTTCATCACTGGATTTCCCAAATCGCAGAAAGGTAATGATGCTATTCTTGTCGTCATTGACCGACTTTCCAAAGTTGCCCATTTTCTGGCGGTCAAAGAGACAATCACTGCTAGTCAGCTTGCTACTCTCTACATGTCCAGAATTGTTTCACGTCACGGTATTCCACTGGTTATCAGTTCGGACCGTGGCAGCTTATTCACTTCAAGATTCTGGGCAAGTTTCCAAGAAGCTATGGGGACTCACTTATCTTTCAGTACTGCGTTTCATCCACAGTCACAAGGGCAAGTTGAACGTGTCAACCAAGTTCTCGAAGATATGCTTCGACCTTGTGTTATTTCCTTCGGCAAGAAATGGGAGGAATCTCTCCCGTATGCTGAGTTTTCTTATAATAATAGCTATCAAGCTAGTCTGAAGATGGCCCCCTTCGAAGTATTATATGGACGAAAGTGCCGAACCCCTCTGAACTGGTCAGAAACTGGGGAATGTCCACTCTTCGGTCCGGATATTATCCAACAGGCCGAACAACAAGTTCGCATTATTTGCGAGAATCTCAAGACTGCTCAGTCACGTCAGAAAAGTCAGTATGACCGTCATCACCAAGACATGGTCTATCAACCTGGCGAAAAGGCTTATCTTCGAGTTACACCAATGAAGGGTGCACACCGCTTCGGGATCAAAGGAAAGCTAGCTCCCCGCTATATTGGTCCTTTCACTATTCTCGAAAGGCGTGGAAAAGTAGCATATCAACTGGAACTTCCGTCAAACCTTTCTCAGGTTCACAATGTGTTCCACGTTTCACAGCTCCGTCACTGCTTCAAGGACCCAATCCGAGCAGTGGATCATGAAGTGCTCGAATTGCAACAGGGCCTCTCATATAAAGAGCATCCGGTCCGCATTCTCGACCAAGCTGAACGCCGCACACGTCATAAGGCGATCAAGTTCCTCAAGGTCCAGTGGTCGAATCGCTCTGAAGACGAAGCCACCTGGGAACGCGAGGATCATCTTCGTGATGAATACCCCGCACTGTTTCCTTCTACCTCCTAAATCTCGGGACGAGATTTCTTGTAGTGGAGGAGATTTGTAACGCCCGGATAATCATGCTACAGTAATCCCATGCTAATCGTGCCATGACACCTCGGTTACTGTTGCTATCCTCGCAATAATTCGAAACCGTTCGAAATTCAAATTCAAATTAATGATAACAATAAAAGTTTTCAAAAATTAAAACAAAATTGTTCGGTGGTTGCCGAATATTACAAAGGTAATTATGGTGCAACAAACACATTTTTATAAAATACCTAATGCCCTAAATTAAATGAAACAGAAAAGGAAAAAAGAAATAAATATAAGAAAATACAAAACAGAAACAAAAAAAGGAAAAGAAAAGGAACCAAAGGAAAGGAGAAAGACCCCACTAGCTCCCCCCTGGGCTTCAGCCCATTCCCCCCCACCCCGCCCGCCCAGGGGGCCCCGCCGCCCCCCCCCCCCCCCCCTCCACCTCCTCCCCACACCCCCCACTGTTCGTCCGACCGCGCCCGCGTCGCCGATGGACCAGCTCGCTGCCTCGCACCGCTACAGGCCCCTGGAGAGGATAAGGGCGCCGACGCCGCGCCCCCTCGGGCTCCCCTCCCCACTTGCCCCCCTACTCTCCTCCTCGATCTCCGCCTCCGTCTCGCTCCTCAGATCCGCCCCCGTCCGAGCGCTTCCAAGGCCGTGGCCGTCACGTAGCCGTGGCCACCGTCCTCCCCGCACCGTGCCAACGTGTTGCCGGTCTCCCTCCTC
Organism: Triticum urartu; assembly: GCF_003073215.2. NCBI lineage: Eukaryota > Viridiplantae > Streptophyta > Magnoliopsida > Poales > Poaceae > Triticum > Triticum urartu. The sequence continues at coordinate 97,205,115 of NC_053026.1, forward strand.
GCCCTCCTCGTCGTCCTCGACCGTTGGTACGAGCTCCGCAACGTCGCAACGTTGTGGGCGAGGTCGTCTTCTTCCTCCGCCTCGCCGCCGCTCATCCCCAACTCCGGCGATGCCCTCTGCAGCTACTAAGCCGCCAAGGGCCACCGTGTGTGCCGCTCGGTGAGCCCCCGCTCCCTCCCCTCTCTCTCTCGACGTCGTTCGCTAGTTGGACGCGCCCCCCCCCCAACTTGCCCGAACACATCGCCGCACGCGCTCGTCGCCGGCAACCGTCCGGTGACCATTTGGTCCCGGGCTCATGCCTATCGTGCTCAGCATCACTGTAGGAACCCAGAGCGACCACCCGTTGGTCCTACCATGGCCAACATAGGCGTTCCCCACCGCGGCCGAACGCCAGCGTCCGCCCCGCTCGTCGCCGGTGACGCTGCGGCCCTCCTCCGGCCACGCCACCGCCACGGTTCGATGCAGCTCCTCGCTCTCGACCGAACGCCCCCTCCCACGCGGCCTACCTTGCTCCGTAGCGCCATTTCCGTCGAGCACCCGTACGCGCCGCCGCCTCTGCTCGTCGCCGGTGCCGATTCCGGCCAAGTCCGGCCATACCACCACCCCCACTCGACGCGGCATCGAGTGGCCGTTCGGCTGGACCAAGCTGCGCGCCGAACGGCGCCGTGTAGCGAAATCCCGACGAGGCCCGGGAGCCCCCGCAGTGTTCTGACGTCGCCGACGGCCAAACGCCGGCCGTCGCCTACGTGGTTGGCCTGGGGCCACCCCAAGGCCACTGCCAGCGGGCCCTGCGGGTCCTAGTTGACTGGGTTGACCCAGTCAACTACTGACGTGGCAGCTACTGCCACTGACATGCGGGCCCCATGTCAAAAACGAATAAAATTAAATAGATAATTTGCTAATTAATAAATTAAGCACTAATCTCTCACTGACTACCGGGCCCCACCCACTAATTAGCCTATTTAGTTAGTTTTAAAACTCTGTTAGTACCCTGTCAATGACATGTGGGTCCCACTGGACCCACCTGTCTGGTTTGACTGGTCAACCGACCAGTTGACCTGCTGACATCACTATGATGTCATGCCTGCGTCATCATTCACTGTTTTGGATAATGTTGGATTTAAATAAATAACTAAAATCAGAAATTAATAAAAACTTTAGAAAATCATATCTTTTAATCCGTAACTCGGATGAAAATACTTTGTACATGAAAGTTGCTCAGAACGAGGAGACGATTCCGGATACGCAACCCGTTCGTCCGCCACACCTCCCTAACCTATCGAACTCATAACTTTTCCCCTCCGGCTCCTCTGCCCGAAAACGCGAAACACCGGGGATACCTTCCCGGATGTTTCCCCCCTTCACCGGTATCACCTCATACCGCGTTAGGGCACCCCTAGCACCGTTACTTGTCTTGTCATGCATCGTTATGCATCTATTTGCATTGTATTCATTGTTTCTTCCCCCCTCTTCTTCCGCTAGACACCGAGACCGACGCCGCTGCTACCCAGTACGACTACGGAGTTGACGACCCTTCTCTCTTGCCAGAGCAACCAGGCAAGCCCCCCTTTTTGATCACCAGATATCGCCTACTCTTCTCCCTACTGCTTGCATTAGAGTAGTGTAACATGTTACTGCTTTCCGTTAATCCTATTCTGATGCATAGCCTGTCCTTGCCGCTACTATTGATACCTTTACCTGCAATCCTAATGCTTAGTATAGGATGCTAGTTTATCATCAGTGGCCATACATTCTTGTCCGTCTGCCATGCTATATTATCGGGCCGTGATCACTCGGGAGGTGATCACGGGTATATACTATATACTTTATACAGGATACATGTGGTGACTAAAGACGGGTCGGCTTGTGGAGAACCCGCGAGTGATTCACGGATTGGGGGCTGAAAGGACCTTTGTCCCAACGGCCCTCTGTGTGGATCTTTGTGGCGAAGCGACAGGGCAGGTTGAGACCACCTAGGAGAGAGGTGGGCCTGGCCCTGGTCGGCGTTCGCGGTTATTTCAAAATAACACGCTTAACGAGATCTTGGTATTTGATCTAAGTCTGGCTACTGGCCTATACGCACTAACCATCTACGCAGGGACAGTTATGGGCACTTGACGTCATGGTATCAGCCGAAGCCTTCGTGACGTCAACGACTGAGTGGCGCGCGCCGGATTGGACCGTAAGCCTGCTCTTGTATTAAGGGGCTAGTTCTGCTTCCGGCCGTGTTCGCAACGTGTAGGTGTGCAAAGGGCGATGGGCCCAGACCCCTGCGCCATAGGATTTAGACCGGCGTGCTGACCTCTCTGTTGTGCCTAGGTAGGGCTGCGACGTGTTGATCTTCCGAGGCCGGGCATGACCCAGGAAAGTGTGTCCGGCCAAATGGGATCGAGCGTGTTGGGATATGTGGTGCACCCCTGCAGGGAAGTTAATCTATTCGAATAGCCATGATCTTCGGTAACAGGACGACTTGGAGTTGTACCTTGACCTTATGACAACTAGAACCGGATACTTAATAAAACATACCCTTCCAAGTGCCAAATACAACCGGTGATCGCTCTCTCACAGGGCGACGAGGGGAGGATCATCGGTTAGGGTTATGCTATGCGATGCTACTTGGAGGACTTCAGTCTACTCTCTTCTACATGCTGCAAGATGGAGGTGGCCAGAAGCGTAGTCTTCGACAGGATTAGCTATCCTCCTCTTATTCTGGCTTTCTGCAGTTCAGTCCACCGATATGGTCCTTTACACATTTACCCATGCATATGTAGTGTAGCTCCTTGCTTGCTAGTACTTTGGATGAGTACTCACGGTTGCTTTCTCCCTCTTTTCCCCCTATCCCTTCTACCTGGTTGTCGCAACCAGATGTTGGAGCCCAGGATCCAGACGCCACCGTCGACGATGGCTCCTACTGCACCGGAGGAGCCTACTACTACGTGCTGCCCGCTGACGACGACCAGGAGTAGTTAGGAGGATCCCAGGCAGGAGGCCTGCGCCTCTTTCGATTTGTATCCCAGTTTATGCTAGCCTCTTAAGGCAAACTTGTTTAACTTATGTCTGTACTCAGATATTGTTGCTTCTGCTGACTCGTCTATGATCGAGCTCTTGTATTCCAGCCTTCGAGGCCCCTGGCTTGTAATATGATGCTTGTATGACTTATTTTTATTTGTAGAGTTGTGTTGTGATATCTTCCCATGAGTCCCTGATCTTGATCGTACACGTTTGCGTGTATGATTAGTGTACAGTTGAATCGGGGGCGTCACAAGTTGGTATCAGAGCCGACTGCCTGCAGGAATCCCCCTTCCACACTCCTTGGCCGAAGTTGAGTCTAGACATTACAAAACTTTTAATAACATGGTTGTGTGCCTTACGGGCCCACGTCACCATCTGGGTGGTATTAGGATCTTTTACTCCTCGATCCTTACTCTGGAACTCTAAACTCTCTCCTACTCGGGTTAAACGATTTTACTAACTCTAACACTAGGATCCCGTGACCATGTTCACCCCAAAGTTGGATAAGCCCTAGTTATTCTTTAGAGTAGTATTTGAACATTATCCACATTGTCATTTGACTCCTGTGAAAACATCCTTGCTTTCAGATGGAACCCACGAGGCAGGTCGTGCGCCACACGACGGCCATTGGTGCCTCAGGATCACCTGCTGTGTTGGTTGAGATGATGACCTATTTGGGTTATCGCTGGCACCCTGAGTACACCGTCTATGAGGAGTATCAGGACTTCAACCAAGAGCAGTACCGTGCCATCGTCCACCTCTACTCTCGGGAGTATGACTCCACTACTGTGCTGCACACTGCTCATGGTGTTGGAGTGACTATCGATATGGCGGTCCACGATGCTGCTTATGCTGCTCTGACACGTCTTCATGGAGAGTATCAGGAGTTGGACACCTCCCCCTTCAGGCACATTGCTATCGCATCTGATGTTGGTGCGGAGGGATACTACACTGCTGCCTACTCCACTGTCACCCGAGAGCCCTTCTACCATCAGAACCTGGTTCTGCATGCTAATGGGCTGGATAGAGCTAACCGAGCTCTACGCCACGAGTTGTACACCACCCTCAGCACCTGTATCGTGCTCTGACGCTGTTGCACCCCTCTGTCC
>NC_053026.1:97210235-97227591 GCF_003073215.2 Triticum urartu
GGGTTCAAGAAGTGAGCGTGACCACCGCCTTGCGATTTGGACGTTGCTGTTGGGTAGGCCAACCCACCAATCTTTAGCGGATCACATGAGGTGCCACGTGGAGGTGTCATGATGCCCAAGTTGTAGCCAATCCCTGATCATGTCCCAAAGCCTAGCCGTGTATCGACATTAGAAGAAGATGTAGTCAACAGACTATTACACCGGCTTACATACGGACAAGGGCCACAATTTGGGCACCCATGTTTGCCCATCTCTCTCTCTCTCCAACGTTCCCGGAGGCTACTGTCGGACGACACGTGCAGTGTGGCGAGTCAATGGATGGCACCCATCATAAAGGCGGAACGTTGCCTCCCACTTAAAGAACATTCCGCTTTTAGGGTTTAAGGTAATTTACTCTCCTGACATGATTGTCCCCGATTGCTTGGCCCCCACGGTAACCCCCGGCGTCACCTTGCTTTTGATGTTGTGGAGAAGAACTGTCGGTGGGGCACCCTTGTGACAAAAGACATGGGTTTTCCCTTTCATTCCAAATGGGTTCAAGAAGTGAGCGTGACCACCGCCTTGCGATTTGGACGTTGCTGTTGGGTAGGCCAACCCACCAATCTTTAGTGGATCACATGAGGTGCCACGTGGAGGTCTCATGATGCCCAAGTTGTAGCCAATCCCTGATCATGTCCCAAAGCCTAGCCGTGTATCGACATTAGAAGAAGATGTAGTCAACAGACTATTACACCGGCTTACATACGAACAAGGGCAACAATTTGGGCACCCATGTTTGCCCATCTCTCTCTCTCTCTCCAACGTTCTCGGAGGCTACTGTCGGACGACACGTGCAGCGTGGCGAGTCAATGGATGGCACCCATCATAAAGGCGGAACGTCACCTCCCACTTAAAGAATATTCCGCTTTTAGGGTTTAAGGTAATTTACTCTCCTGACATGATTGTCCCCGATTGCTTGGCGCCCACGGTAACCCCTGACGCCACCTTGCTTTTGATGTTGTGGAGAAGAAGCGTCGGTGGGGCACCCTTGTGACAAAAGACACGGGTATTCCCTTCATTCCAAATGGTTTAAGAAGTGAGTGTGACCACCGCCTTGCGATTTGGACGCTACTATCGAGGAGGCCAACCCACCAATCTTTAGCGGATCACATCAGGTGCCAGCATGGAGGTGTCGTGATGCCCAAGCTGTAGCCAATCCTTGATCATGTCCCAAAGCCTAGCCGTGTATCGACATTTGAAGAAGATGTAGTCAACGACCTATTGCACCCGCTTACATACGGACAAGGGCCGCAATTTGGGCACCCATGTTTGGCCAAGCGAACGGAGGTCCAACTCCTATTTTGGATGGCAAGCCAAGCGAAGAATTTAACCTTAGTCGGCGCCCAAGCCTTGCAGACACTATGCTCCATGGGGTATCAAATGGGGACATGGAGTTGGGCTTTGTAAGCGGACGCCGTGGAGTAAAACCCACTAGCGGTGCGCTTTCACACGGTGTCATCCTCGTTGAGGTGGAGGCCGTGCAAAGTGTCCCAGAAATTAACGAATGTCGCGGAAGTGGGCGAGCGAGAAGCTTGAGGTTATCATGATTTTGGAGATGAGAGGTCTATTTCTTTTTTGAGGTCTGTTTTTTTTTTGATGTTAAGACTGCTGAACCGTGTTTGTTTGGGTCTTGATTCAATAAAATAGGAAAGAAAATATTGCTATATTGCTATACTTGGTACAAATTAAGTTATTTTGCAAGAAGAACAAAAAAGGTAATGCTCGACCGTATGGCTGTGTGCACACGGCGCACGCACTATGCTAGACGGTCATATGCTGGCACCATAACACCGCCAGAGCAAATATCGCTATACTTGGCACAAATTTATTTCCAGGTCACATGGTACCCACAGCGTCGCCGGCGCACCGTGGTCCATGACTCCACGTAGCACAACTGTATGTACACCTGATCAACAAGGACACGCGGGTACGTTGCTATCTGTGGTGCCTCGTCACTGATCATGGCCACACGATCGAGTGCGGTACACGGCAAGGAGCTGGCACACGAGGCTCACCACCCTGCTCACAGCTCTGGATGGCGCGGCGACACCCCAAGCCTGGGACCGTTCGGCGTCGCAGCGTGGGCGTGCACGCGCCCCGCGCCCCTCCCCCCCTCGCCCTCACGCTCCCATGCACCTCTTAAACCCCCCCGCACACCCCCACCCACCCTCATGCAGAGAAGAGATCTCCAGGCTAGCTAGTCAGGCACAGAGAAGATCCGTCCTCCTTAGCCGCCATGGAGAGCGTCGAGCACCAGCAGCAGGCCGCCGCCCGCTCCCCGCCCCACGCCGCGGCGCCGCCGTCCCCGCCGCTGTCGCCCAACTCGGCGGCGGCGGCGGCGCTGGCGAACGCGCGGTGGACGCCGACCAAGGAGCAGGTGAGCGTGCTGGAGGGGCTGTACCGGCAGGGGCTGCGCACCCCGACCGCGGAGCAGATCCAGCAGGTGACGGCGCGGCTGCAGAAGCACGGCCCCATCGAGGGCAAGAACGTCTTCTACTGGTTCCAGAACCACAAGGCCCGGCAGCGCCAGCGCCAGAAGCAGCAGGCCTTCGACTACTTCTCCAAGCAGTTCCGCCGCCCCCAGCCGCTGCCCGTGCTCCACAGGCCCGCCGCCCACCCCTCCTTGCCCCCGATCCCGCTGCATCCGCCGCCACACGTGCCGTCGGCGACGACGCCGGATCCTCCCGCTCCTCCTGCATGCAACAGACAAGGTACGCGTACGTTACGTAGGCACATGAATCATCCACCGCCGCGTTCGTTTGGCACGTACGTCTTGACTGATTAGCCGTCCATGGCCTGCGCGTTTCCTCGCTTAGCTTTACACTTGGGGTCTAGCTGGAAAGGATATGGATTGCATCTACGACTTTCCATTTGCAACCCACGACGTCCATGCGTGCCTGCGGTGGTCAAAGCTGATCAATGTGGTAGGTCAGGACACGACGATAACGCATGGACATGCTTCGGTGTTGACCCATCCATGCTATGCATGCATGCACGCATGATGCAACACGGTGGCTGGCTGTACTATTCGTCGTCTGTTTTGTGCTGTTCCTTGGTTCGTATCGTATCGTATGAAAGCACACGAGTCACACGAGACACGACACGGTTTGCTTTGCTTGGTTGTTGTTCAGTTTCCGATGTGCATGCGATGCATGCACGCATGGCCCTGTCGTTTCTCCTCTTGACCCTGCGGTCTGTGGAGTGTCAGTGGAGCAGGGCAACAACCCTCGTAGTCATGGTCACACGATTTAACGCACGTACGCTGCCGGCCTAGCTCGCCTATGTAGCGTCCGCTGCTGCTACCCTTTTGTAGTGAGTAGCCCTTTTAATCTTCTGCCCACTGTTCATGGATCAATGCATGCCCCAGCCCCAGGTTCGAAGGAAATTAACTGTCCTAGCTTACTCACAGACCGAAGCGGCACCAGTCCTATATGCATGTAGGACGACCGAAGCGAGCAGTGTGTTTGTTTAGCAATGCTGATTTGTTCCCTACTAGTAGTAACTAGTGCAAACTGGCCATGAATAATGAATAGATTTCTGCTGCTTCTGTTCACAGATTTTATTGAGTTTCATGAACACTAATTTTGTGTATTGAAGTAGTAGTTCTTTGCTCTAACATTGTTTGCATTCGATCCATGTTCCTTTTTTTGGTGGCAGCGATGTACGGGCAGCAGCCTAGCTACGTGACAGCGGCGGCGGCGGTGGCGGCGACACAGGCCGCGGCGAGTGCATCCTACTACATGCAGACGCAGGCACAGGCGCCGATGTTGCACCCGAGAGTGGAGGCGGTGGCGCATGACAAGGTCCCGACGCAGGCACAGGCCACCATGTACCACCAGGCAGCAGCTCCGAACAGCGCCGGTACTCAGCAGCCGCGCGCGCTACAGCTCCCTCCGGCCGCCGGCACCCACGGGCCGCCCGACACCCGCTCCCGCCGCCCCGAGACCCTGAACCTGTTCCCGCTGCACCCCACCTTCGCCATTCCGGAGAAGCCGCGCCCCGCCGGGATCGCCGGCTTCGCGACGCCGACGCCGACGGGGCCGTCCGCCTCGGGGTCGGGGTCGTTCTCTTGGGAGCCGGAGAGCCCCCGCGGCGACGCCTCGCTGGCGCTGTATGACTTCTTCGGCGTAGGCCGCTGAAGATGATGCATGCATGATTGCTGATTTGCTCAACCTGTCGCATGCATTCCTATGGACCATAGAACAACAATGTTCAGTAAGCCGAACACCGACTGAAGGAGCAAAGTAGGCAGACAAACTATTTTTAGTTTTGGTATATTCGGTTCATCTTCTAGACGGGTGATGCGCCGATCTTTTACCCTTTTCGAAAAAACAAATCTTCTGAAGTGTAGTGTGCCATGGAGAACAGGACAAGTCCCGAAAGATTTGTAATGGTGCTGTTTTTGGTTTTCGTATACATGCTCTAGTTTTCTGCACCGATATGGCTATGGAGTTGAGTTTTTATTAAACGATCATTGGAGTTAACGTTGTTGTTAAAAGATGGGTGTGGCTAAGTCTCAGTCGGCTAAGATTTAACCAAATCTCAATCAAATGACATAACATATTCCATGAAAATTTTACATGAATCTCAATGTAAGATTTCACGGATATAGCAACGATTTAGACTTGACTAAGTCTTAGTCGACCGAGACTTAGCAAGACTGTTAAAGGATTTTCTCCATCCATTCGGCTACGGTCTGTATGCATTCACGTGAATACCAGGGGATTGTCGTTTGGCCAAGGTTTTGCTACCGTCGGCATAGCAGAACATAAAATGTGCGTGCATTGTCATGGTGTAATGGCCTGCTTTGTGCACGCATCCCCTGCAAAATTGGGAATTCAACTTCAACATTCGTTTAGGATGTAGGCTACCTCTCGATTAGGGGCAGATCAACCGGCTCTTGGCTCGTTAAGCTCGAGCACGTCAAGCTTAATGATCTAAAATTTGTGACCGTCTTGGTTTGTTAAGGTACCACGAGCGCTCGAGCTCTCCTTATTGGTGATAGGCAGCGCAATTACCATAATTTAAATAAGTTAAATTGTCCTAGTAAAATAACAAGTTAAACTGATGATTGATCAAGATTCAAAACTATGATTGCCCCCCGCGTCGTCTAACCCTAGGCGGCACGGGCGTCGTCCCTTATCGCGCTTCACTTGTCCAACATCTCCTACTCCTCCACTCGCCGATGCCAGATGCCACCACCAAGCGAAGCTTGTGTGGTGGCGACGGTGGCGGGCTCTCTTCCTCATGGAGCGACCCATCATGTGCATGCCTGCGGGTGGCAGCTCCATACTTCAGGGGCTGGACAGCTAGTGGTGTGTCCCCCGGTGGCTGACGACACGTGCTCATCGTGTGAGGAGGCTTGCACACCCCCGGCGATACAATTTTTGGGAGGTTGTGCCCCAATGGCTCCCCTAGCAGCAACCTCTCGCTCCTATGGCGGCGGCTCAAACGGCTAAGACCACCTCGCTTTCCCTTCCTTGTCGTCGTCACCAGCGACTGGGTGCGGCGCGTACCCTTTCATGAGATCTACTTCCTCCACCCCATGCCCGACCTTCTTCCGCTTCTGCAACCCATGTTGATGATGACCTCTGGCATGTGCATTCCCCTCATGGTCAGGCTGCCGATAACTCGTGGCAAACTCCTAGGTAGCCAGAAACTGCCGCTTTAGAGGTCAAAGATGGCGACAAAGGAAAGTCTCAATGACGTGGGCGCCAATTAAGCCACTGCCCACAAATTCTAGGGAATCAAAAAGAAGATTTTGCATCCCTGGATCTGGGATAGGATCAGATATCCACCGATGGAAGTATTGCGGACAAAAAAACAGCTTTAGGCATCCCTGCTCCGCATAAACCCATCTCGATGAAAAGCCATGGTTGGCCAGCCTTGGCCACAAAAAGAGGAAAGCATGTGGTTGGCGAGGAGAGAAGGGCTAGCTTATGGGCTCCCTCGAGGAAGAATTAGAAGCAGAAATGTATAAGAAGCGCCGAAACAGAGGAAAGTTGGGACCAACCCCTCACAAAATTGGACTTGTATAGGAAATAAAAGGGGGGAATATGGTATGGAGAAATGTGGTAAAAATCAGGCACCTCCTTCACACTGGAGGAAAGAGGAAGGCCAAAGCCATACCTAAACGCGTCTACCATAATTAACCACCGCCTTACCAGGGTGAGGAGCCATAGATCATCCCCCCCTTCTCGCCCCAAGAAGGAGCACGAAAGTGCATGTCTCCGGGAAGAAGGTCGCACCCAAAGAGATGCTCCAATGTCATCGAAGATATGTAATGGTGTAATGGAAGGAGAAGGCAGTGACATGGCCATCACAGTAAGAAGAAAGTCCATAGCAAGAACATTCGCACCAATTGTTCCATGAAGGCAAGGCAGAGAGCCAACCACCAAAGAACAAGAAGGTCAAATGACTATCAAGGTGCATTAGATCTGGGGGATGAAGGAATTTGGAAGACATTTAAAGAACATGGGTAAAGATCTAAGTGGAATTGCTGCCTCCAAAGGAATACACATAAAGTGACCAGGATACTAAATCATCTCACGAGAAGAGAAGTCAGAGTGACTCGTCACGCCAAATGCATCTTGAGACACCTCTTGACATCAGCACTCGTAATCATCATGGCCCGTCACGTTAGCGTACCCCGATTAAGGCACGTGTAGCCCCACTTATAAGGATTCCTCGGGAACTCAACAACCAAGGCCACCCTGGACTAAAAACCTCTTCGCAAAGGAAAAAGATTATTTATAGCTCATGGACAAGCAACACACACTTCTAAACACCTTTTTCGACAAAGGCATCCACATCGAGTCTTTTCTTATCGACATATGGAGATCATTCGACACAAGGCGCCTACACCAACCCTTCCGCTTGTGGGCACATGAAGGATACTTGGCATAAAGGCATATACAAAAACTCTTTGCGTGCATGCTATCAAAGGAATATCTGCATCAGAACAAAACATGAAGGGAGGAAGTTCTACTGCATGCAATCAAGAAAATAAGACGACAAAATCCATGTGTATTTACATCAATCTTACTCACGAACCTTGTTCTATTACACGAGTACTGATTGGGGAGCTCGTTGATGATAAGTCAAATCAACTATCACCCTGCCTACCTTCGATGCTAATTAAGATGGGCCCCATAAAGCCCAGGACACCCCACCAACACCAGAAGGATTGCCATCGCCTCAGGAGGAGGCTTACCATCGCACAACACAAAGGGAGTCTGGAAAATGCTCTACAAGGAAGGAAAATTCTCGTAGACATGTTGTAAACCAACACCAGGTCTAGACTCATATCCATGCACACCCCCACGCAACGACATGGAAGCCTTTCATAACTTGTGTTGTATAAGGGGCCTGTGACGCCCCCGATTCAATCATACACTAATCATACACGCAAACATGTACGATCAAGATCAGGGACTCACGGGAAGATATCACAACACGACTCTACAAATAAAATAAGTCATACAAGCATCATATTACAAGCCAAGGGCCTCGAGGGCTCGAATACATGAGCTCGATCATAGACGAGTCAGCGGAAGCAACAATATCTGAGTACAGACATAAGTTAAACAAATTTGCCTTAAGAAGGCTAGCACAAACTGGGATACAGATCGAAAGAGGCGCAGGCCTCCTGCCTGGGATCCTCCTAACTACTCCTGGTCGTCGTCAGCGGGCATCACGTAGTAGTAGGCACCTCCGGTGTAGGGGTCGTCGTCGACGGTGGCGTCTGGCTCCTGGGCTCCAACATCTGGTTGCGACAACCAGGTAGAAGGGATAGAGGGAAAAGAAGGAGAAAGCAACCGTGAGTACTCATCCAAAGTACTCGCAAGCAAGAAGCTACACTACATATGCATGGGTATCAAATGGAGTAAGGGTATCATATGTGGACTGGACTGCAGAATGCCGGAATAAGAGGGGGATAGCTAGTCCTATCGAAGACTACGCTTCTGGCAGCCTCCGTCTTGTAGCATGTAGAAGGGAGTAGACTGAAGTCCTCCAAGTAGCATCGCATAGCATAACCCTAACCGATGATCCTCCCCTCGTCGCCCTGTGAGAGAGCGACCACCGGTTGTATCTGGCACTTGGAAGGGTGTGTTTTATTAAGTATCCGGTTCTAGTTGTCATAAGGTCAAGGTACAACTCCAAGTCGTCCTGTTACCGAAGATCACGGCTATTCGAATAGATTAACTTCCCTGCAGGGGTGCACCACATACCCCAACACGCTCGATCCCATTTGGCCGGACACACTTTCCTAGGTCATGCCCGGCCTCGGAAGATCAACACGTCGCAGCCCCACCTAGGCACAACAGAGAGGTCAGCACGCCGGTCTAAACCTAAGCGCACAGGGGTCTGGGCCCATCGCCCTTAGCACACCTGCACGTTGCGTGGGCGGCCGGAAGCAGACCTAGCCTAGTGGCGTTCCAGTCCAATCCAGCGCGCGCCGCTCCGTCGCTGACGTCAAGAAGGCTTCGGCTGATACCACGACGCCGGGATACCCATAACTACTCCCGCGTAGATGGTTAGTGCGTATAGACCAAATGGCCAAACTCAGATCAAATACCCAGATCTCGTTAAGCGTGTTAAGTATCCGCGAACGCCGACCAGGGCCAGGCCCACCTCTCTCCTAGGTGGTCGGAACCTGCCCTGTCGCTCCGCCTCAAAGATCCACTCGCGGGTGCTCCTCAAGCCGACCCGTCTTTAGTCACCACATGTATCATGTATAAAGTAAATAGTATATACCCGTGATCAACTCCCGAGTGATCACGGCCCGATAGAATAGCATGGCAGACGGACAAGGATGTAGGGCCACTGATGATAAACTAGCATCCTATACTAAGCATTAGGATTGCAGGTAAAGGTAACAACAGTAGTAGCAAGGACAGGCTATGCATCAGTATGGGATTAACGGGAAGCAGTAACATGCTACACTACTCTAATGCAAGCAGTATAGAGAAGAGTAGGCGATATCTGGTCATCAAAGGGGGGGCTTGCCTGGTTGCTCTGGCAGGAGAGAGGGGTCGTCAACACCGTAGTCGTACGGGGTAGCAGCGGCGTCGGTCTCGGTGTCTAGAGAGAGAAGAGGGGGAAGAAACAATAAATATAATGCAAGCATATGCATAGTGATGCATGACATGACAAGTTACAGCGTTAGAGGTGCCCTAACGCGGTAGTAGGTGATACCGGTGAAGGGGGATAACATCCGGGAAAGTATCCCCGGTGTTTCGCGTTTTCGGACCGGTGAACCGGAGGGGGAAAGTTGCGAGTTTGATAGGTTAGGGATGCGTGGCGGACGAACGGACTGCGTATCCGAATTCGTCTCGTCGTTCTGAGCAACTTTCATGTTGAGAATATTTTAATCCGAGTTACGGATTAAAAGATATGATTTTCTAAAGATTTTATTAATTTCTGGAATTTAATTAATTAATTATTTAATTCAAAAAATGAATTTATGACGTCAGCATGATGTCATGCTGACGTCAGCAGTCAACAGGGTTGACTTGGTCAACCTGACAGGTGAGTCCCGTTCGTCATACTCTGTTAGTTAATTAACAATAGTTAATTAGGTTAATTAGCCATTAGGTTAATTAATCAGGATTAATTAAATTAAGTATTTACTTAATTAATTAATTAATATTTTAATTCTTTTTAAAAAAAAACGTTATGGGGCGGGGCCCCCTAGGCAGTGGCCCGGGGGCTAGCGGGTCGGGCGTTGCGGCGCCCGACTGGGCGTTCGCCCAAATCGGCGGGCGAGGAGGACCGGGGCATGGCCGGGCGGCCACCGGAGGGGAAACGCCTAGGGGGGAAGCAGCAGGGCGCCAGGGCGCGACGGTGGGTGCGGGCGCGAGCGGAGAGAGAGGGAGGGCCGGGGTCGAGGGTGCGGTCGGTGGTGCCGGAGCACGACCAGGGGCTGAGCCGGGTGGCCGCGGGCGCCGGAGCGTGGACCGCTCGGTGAGTGAGCGAGGGGGAGAGGGGAGAGGTCGGGGGCGGGACGGCCCGGCGCGGGCCGGTGGCGCTGGAGCGCGTCGAGCGGCGACGGCCGAGGCGACCTAGGGGGAGAGGAGGGCGAAGGGGGAGCTCACGAGGGGGAGTAGGGCAACGGGGCAGTGGGCTCGGGGGCGGTCGGGGAGGACCGGCGAGGTGATCCTCCGGGCGGCGGTGACGTGGTTCCGGCGAGGAGGCGGTCGAGCGACGGGGACGAGCGGCGGAGCGGGAGGCAGTCCGGCGGGGGAGCGTGCCGGCGCGGCCCAGGCGGCGTGGGGGCGGCGCAGTCGTCGCCGCAGGGTCCGTTCCCCCGATCCGATCTGGATCGGGGAGGAGGGGGAAGAGCGAGGGGGGGCGCGAGTGGGTGGCGGTTCCCGGCGCCGGCGGGCGGCGGCCTCAGGGGTGCGGCGGCTCGGGTGCCCGCCCCACCGAGTGTGCGTGCGTGCGTGTGTGGCGGCGGAGTGGGAGGATGAGGGAGACGTGGGGAGAGGAAGTGGGGATCGTGGGATGGGTTAGGTCACGGTGGGAGGGATAGTAGGAGGGGAGGTGGGCCGGCCTGGTGGGGTGGCCGGCTGGGCCGGGGGTTGGCCCAGTTGGGCCACGGCCCAGGGAGGGGGTTTCTCTTCCTTTTTTTTGTATTGTTTTCTGTTTTCTGTTTATTTATTTTCTTTCCTGTTTTTATTTATTTATAAACACTTAGGCATTTTATAAAATTGTGAACCTTACACCATAATTATCTTTGTAATATTTGGCCAACCACCGAACATTTTTGTTTTAATTTTTTTTTGAAAACTTTTATTACCATCATAATTTTGAATTGAATTTCGAAACCGTTTTGATTTAACCCGAGATTAAGTACAGTGACAGAGGTGACGTGGCATCATTAGTGGGATTACTGTAGCTTAATTACCCGGGCGTCACAATTCTCCTCCACTACAAGAAATCTCGTCCCGAGATTTAGGAGGTAGAAGGAAAGAGTGCGGGGTATTCATCACGAAGACGATCCTCGCGTTCCCAGGTGGCTTCGTCTTCAGAGTGATTCGACCACTGGACCTTGAGGAACTTGATCGCCTTCTGACGTGTGCGGCGTTCAGCTTGGTCGAGAATGCGGACCGGATGCTCTTTATAGGAGAGGTCCTGTTGCAATTCAAGCACTTCATGATCCACCGCTCGGATTGGATCCTTGAAGCAACGGCGGAGTTGTGACACATGGAACACATCGTGAACCTGAGAAAGGTTCGGCGGAAGCTCCAGTTGATATGCCACTTTACCACGCCTTTCGAGAATAGTGAAAGGACCAATATAGCGGGGAGCTAGCTTTCCCTTGATCCCGAAGCGGTGAGCACCCTTCATTGGTGTAACTCGAAGATAAGCCTTTTCGCCAGGTTGATAGACCATGTCTTGGTGATGACGGTCATACTGACTTTTCTGACGTGACTGAGCAGTCTTGAGATTCTCGCGAATAATGCGAACTTGTTCTTCGGCCTGTTGGATAATATCCGGACCGAAGAGTGGACGTTCCCCAGTTTCTGACCAGTTCAGAGGGGTTCGACACTTTCGTCCATATAGCACTTCGAAGGGGGACATCTTCAGACTAGCTTGATAGCTATTATTATAAGAGAACTCGGCATATGGAAGAGATTCCTCCCATTTCTTGCCGAATGAGATTACACAAGCTCGAAGCATGTCTTCGAGAACTTGGTTGACACGTTCAACCTGTCCTTGCGACTGAGGATGGAAACGCAGTACTGAACGACAGATGAGTCCCATAGCTTCTTGGAAACTCGCCCAAAACCTTGAAGTGAATAAGCTGCCACGGTCTGAACTGATAACCAGTGGGATACCGTGAAGTGAAACAATTCTGGCCATGTAGAGAGTAGCAAGCTGACTAGCAGTGATTGTCTCTTTGACCGCCAGAAAATGGGCAACTTTGGAAAGCCGGTCAATGACGACAAGAATAGCATCATTACCTTTCTGAGATTTGGGAAATCCAGTGACGAAGTCCATTTCAACATGGTCCCATTTCCATTCAGGAATAGAGATAGGTTGCAGAGTTCCAGCAGGCCTTTGATGCTCTGCTTTGATTCGGCGACAAACGTCACACTCAGCAACATAACGAGCAATGTCCTGCTTCATATTAGACCACCAGAATCTTTGACGAATATCCTGGTACATCTTTGTACTACCAGGATGGATGGACAGAGGCGTATCATGGGCTTCTTGCATAACCCTTTTAGTCTTATCCAGGTTTTTCTTCGAACATGGTACCACTAGGCGGCCTTTGAAATACAAGGCGCCATCGTCGGCGATCGTGAAGAATGAGGGCTTTCCCCTTTTGAGGTCGCGCTTAATCTTGAGGACTTCATCGTCACATTTCTGTATCCATTTGATGGTGTCCACAAGATCTGGTTTCGCAACCAGGGTATTGAGAGAACCCTTGGAAACAACATGGAGGTTCCGTTTGGGGAAACCTTCGGGAGGGGGAGCGAGTGATCCCGGGGGAACAATATGGAGGTTCAGCCTTCTAAATTCTTCGGTAAGCGAGGGCTGAACTTTGTGGACCTGGAGGTGGTTGCAGTAAGACTTGCGGCTCAGGGCATCAGCCATTACATTAGCCTTGCCGGGGGTATATGATATATCCACGTCAAAGTCTGCAACAGTCTCCATCCATCTTCTGACTGGAGGTTCAAATCTGGCTGAGTAAACAGATACTTCAGACTTTGATGGTCGGTGAAGATCTCGCAACGATTACCGAGAAGGTAATGTCGCCACTGCTTCAGTGCATGAATGACAGCAGCAAGCTCGAGGTCGTGAACCGGGTAGTTTTCTTCGTGAGGGCGCAGTTGACGAGAGGCATAAGCAATCACTCTGCGCTCTTGCATTAGGACACAGCCTAATCCTTGACGGGAAGCGTCGCAGTAAATGACGAAGTCCTTCTTAGTATCAGGTGGAGCAAGTACGGGGGCAGAAGTCAACTTGTCTTTGAGCGCCTGGAAACTTTCCTGACACTTGTCTGTCCAGTCGAACTTGACACCCTTATGCAACAAATTAGTCAGAGGCCTGGCAATCTTGGAGAAGTTCTCGACGAATCGACGGCAATAGCTGGCGAGACCGAGAAAACTTCGGACTTGCTTCACATTCTTCGGAGGAGTCCAATCGAGAATAGCCTGAACTCGTTCAGGGTTGACGGCAATACCATCTTGGAGATGACATGCCCAAGATAGGTTACTTCGGGGAGCCAGAATTCACACTTGGAATACTTAGCATACAGTTGATGTTCTCGAAGCTTCTCTAGCACAAGACGCAGATGTCCAGCATGTTCTTCCTCGTTCTTGGAAAATACAAGGATATCGTCCAGATAAACCACGACGAACTTGTCGAGGTAATCCATGAATATATAATTCATCAGACGA
This sequence comes from Triticum urartu, assembly GCF_003073215.2. Taxonomy (NCBI): domain Eukaryota; kingdom Viridiplantae; phylum Streptophyta; class Magnoliopsida; order Poales; family Poaceae; genus Triticum; species Triticum urartu. The sequence goes on from NC_053026.1 coordinate 97,223,687, forward strand.
GAGAAGGTGGCTGGAGCATTCGTTAAGCCGAATGACATGACGGTGTACTCGTATGATCATACCGAGTCACGAAGGCGGTTTTTGGGATGTCCTCTTCACGAACACGGATCTGGTGGTAACCCAACCTCAAGTCGAGTTTGGAGAACACTGATGAGCCAGCCAGTTGATCATAAAGATCATTGATCCGAGGAAGAGGGTATTTATTCTGAATGGTAGCTTGGTTTATAGGACGGTAGTCTTGGACCAATCGGTTTGTCCCATCCTTCTTCCTAACAAAGAGAGAAGGTGCTCCCCAAGGAGAGCAACTTGGGCGAATGAAACCTTTGACAAGAGATTTGTCGATTTCCTCCTTAAGCTCAAGGAGTTCATGCGGCGGCATCTTGTAGGGTCGTTTAGCTATAGGGGTAGTGCCGGGTTTCAAGTCGATGATGAATTCGACAGCTCTAGCAGGGGGAATCCCTGGAAGTTCTTCTGGGAAGACATCTTGGAATTCACGAACGACGGGAATGTTTTCAATGCCCTCGAGTGGTGCAGCGTTCAACGCATTCAAGGCATAAAGACGTGCCTCGGCGTTCTGACTATAGATGAGCTTGGTAAGCTATTATTTCGTCAGAAGGGTGTAGCAGATGGACGACCTTAGTGGCGCAAACTATAGAAGCAGTATGCACTTTCAACCAATCCATTCCCAGAATGAGGTCGATGCTACATGACTTTAGTACGATGGGGGGGCAAGGAATTCCAGTCCTTCAATTTCAACGGGAACGTTGTGACTAACCATAGAGGTTTGACACTGGCCCGCAGGAGTGTGTACCACAATCGCAGTGTTCATCTCTTCGTATTTAATGCCATGCATGAATGCAAACTCAGCTGATATGAAAGAATGTGATGCTCCTGTATCAAATAAAACAGATGCTGGTACTTAATTTATGAGGAGTGTACCCATCACGGGTAGCAGGCTGGTCTTGAGCTTCGCTCAGATCAACGTGGTTGGCATGAACACGACCATAAGACTTGGCATTGTTGCTGCGGGGCTGGTTGCTTCCACGGCCAGTTGCTGGAAGGGCCAGTTGATTCGGGTTCTGGTTGCATTCCCTAGCACGATGCCCTGGTTGTCCACACCTGAAGCACAATCCATTATTGGGAGTGGGAACAGGAGCTTGTGGTGGTGGAGCTGGGAGTCTTGGCCGCCTAGTCGGAGGAGTAGGCAGACGAGGTGCAGCATAGGTCTGCCTTGGGGTAGGTGCATCCGGTTGGTACAAGCTATTGGGAATCCATATCTTGCGCTTCTGCGAGGACGGGCCCGAAGATGAGCCCGTGTCACGGTTGCGCCTGTGAGAGCTCTGGTATTCCTGCAGACCAGTTTCGACATTGATGGCTTTGTTCACCAGAGTGGCGAAATCAGCAAAATCATGCACTAGAAGTGCGAGTTTGATGTCAGCTTGAAGGCCATCCCGGAACTTCTCCTGTCTGCGTGCATCAGTTGCAATGTCCTCTTCAGCATAGCGGGACAAGTCAAGAAACTCCCGCTGATAAGCTTCCACAGTTTTGTTGCCTTGGGTGAGGTTGCGGAACTCACGCTTCTTCCGGTCCATGACTCCCTGAGGAATGAAGCGAGCACGGAAGGCAGCTTGGAAGTCTGGCCAGGTGATGATTGTTCCAGCTGGCAGTGTACGCCTGTGGCTGTCCCACCATTGAGCTGCGGGTCCTTTCAGGAAGAAGGAAGCAAAGGTGACATAGCTGGCAGGGGCTACATCAGCAGACTCCATCTCATAGGTGATGTCACGGAGCCAGTCATCAGCATCCAGAGGCTGAGTTGAGCTGCGGTACACAGTTGGGTTCAGGCGCATGAAATCCTGCAGAGTCACTGGGGTTGGCTGCTGGTTCATATTGGGGCGAGGAAACTGAGCCATCATATTCTCCATGAACTGGCGATTCATCTCAAGCTGTTGGATCATACCAGCCATGTACTCAGGCGGTGGTGGGGCGTTGCCACCACGACCACGACCACCTGGTCTAACCATCCTGCTAATATTTAACAGGGGTAGTTCAGCATTGAGGAATTGTAAAAACAAGAATCATTCATGATGAAACATGCACAACAAAAGCAGCACGATAGATACCACATAGTAGTCGGCATATCTTACAAAAGAGATCATGCATAGAGTTCGTTACACAGTGTTCAGTACATAGACTAAGACATCATAGGCGGCACACAGGCTCGCGGCGAATGCATCTAACACTAATAAGCAAGTCTACGTCAGTCCCATGCGGTACTGCGGAGGTAGGTGTAGCCCGACAGCTGGTAGTGACGCGAAGGGAAGACCTCCACGCGAGTAGCCTGGGGTCCACGGATACTCTGGTGCGGAACCCGTTGCGCAGGTGGCAGGAGAGGACCAAGTGCAGGAGAGTAGCCTCCCACATCTGGCCAGCCGACGCCCTGGGGCATCACGGTCCGGGCAGGGTAGATCGCAGAGCGCGATAAATCACCAGATCGGACAGAGGGGTGCAACAGTGTCAGAGCACGGTAGAGGTGCTGACGAGTGGTGTACAACTCGTGGCGAAGAGCTCGGTTAGCTCTATCCAGCCCATCAGCATGCAGAACCAGGTTCTGATGGTAGAATGGCTCTCGGGTGACAGTGGAGTAGGCAGCAGTGTAGTAACCCTCCGCACCAACATCGGATGCGATAGCAACATGCCTGAAGGGGGAGGTGTCCAACTCCTGATACTCTCCACGAAGACGTGTCAGAGCAGCATAAGCAGCATCGTGGACCGCCATATCGATAGTCACTCCAACACCATGAGCAGTGTGCAGCACGGTAGTGGAGTCATACTCTCGAGAGTAGAGGTGGACGATGGCACGGTACTGCTCCTGGTTGAAGTCCTGGTACTCCTCATAGACGGTGTACTCAGGGTGCCAGCGATAACCCAAATAGGTCATCATCTCAGCCAACACAGCAGGTGATCCTGAGGCACCAATGGCCGTCGTGTGGCGCACGACCTGCCTCGTGGGTTCCATCTGAAAACACAGATGTTTTCACTGGAGTCAAATGACAATGTGGATAATGTTCAAATACATTCCTAAAGAATAACTAGGGCTTATCCAACTTTGGGGTGAATGTCGTAACGGGATCCTAGTGTCAGAGTTAGTAAATTCGTTTAACCCGAGTAGAAGAGAGTTCAGAGTCCCAGAGTAAAGGTCGAGGAGTAAAAGATCCTAGTACCACCCGATGGCGACGTGGGCCCGTAAGGCACACAGCCAAGTTAGTAAAAGTTTTTACACTGTCTAGACTCGACTTCGGCCAAGGAGTGTGGAAGGGGAGTTCCTACAGGCAGTCGGCTCTGATACCAACTTGTGACGCCCCCGATTCAATCGTACACTAATCATACACGCAAACATGTACGATCAAGATCAGGGACTCACGGGAAGATATCACAACACGACTCTACAAATAAAATAAGTCATACAAGCATCATATTACAAGCCAAGGGCCTCGAGGGCTCGAATACATGAGCTCGATCATAGACGAGTCAGCGGAAGCAACAATATCTGAGTACAGACATAAGTTAAACAAATTTGCCTTAAGAAGGCTAGCACAAACTGGGATACAGATCGAAAGAGGCGCAGGCCTCCTGCCTGGGATCCTCCTAACTACTCCTGGTCGTCGTCAGCGGGCATCACGTAGTAGTAGGCACCTCCGGTGTAGGGGTCGTCGTCGACGGTGGCGTCTGGCTCCTGGGCTCCAACATCTGGTTGCGACAACCAGGTAGAAGGGATAGAGGGAAAAGAAGGAGAAAGCAACCGTGAGTACTCATCCAAAGTACTCGCAAGCAAGAAGCTACACTACATATGCATGGGTATCAAATGGAGTAAGGGTATCATATGTGGACTGGACTGCAGAATGCCG
>NC_053026.1:97228591-97243935 GCF_003073215.2 Triticum urartu
ATTATAATAAGATGCCCTCTGATTTTGAATATCATATTAAAGAATTTATTACTTCGCAAAAGAATTTTAATGCTATGATTGCAAAAAATTGCTTAAGATTGATGATTTGGCTAGGAACATTGATAGAATTTCTCTTGATATTGATTCTTTGAAACTTAGATCTATTCCACCTAAGCATGATATCAATGAGTCTCTCAAAGCCATGAGAATTTCCATTGATGAGTGCAAAGAAAGAACCGCTAGGATGCGTGCTAAGAAAGATGCCTTTATAAGAGCGTGTTCTTCTAGTTTCTATGAAAATAAAGATGAAGATCTAAAAGTTATTGATGTGTCCCCTATTAAATACTTGTTTTTCAATATGAATCTTGATAATGATGGGACTGAATATGATCCACCTTTACCTAGAAGGCGTTCCAAAAATTCATAGTTTTTAGATCTTGATGCTAAATTTGATGAAAGTGGGATCGAAGAAATTAAAACCCTTGATGTTGCTAAACCCACTATTTTGGATTTCAAGGAAAATTAATTATGAAAATTTCTCTTTGATTGATTGTATTTCCTTGTTGCAATCCGTGCTAAATTCTCCTCATGCTTATAGTCAAAATAAAGCGTTTACTAAACATATCGTTGATGCCTTGATGCAATCTTATGAAGAAAAACTTGAGTTGGAAGTTTCTATCCCTAGAAAACTTTATGATGAGTGAGGACCAACTATTAAAATTAAGATTAAAGATCATGAGTTCTATGCTTTATGTGATTTGGGTGCTAGTGTTTCGACGATTCCAAAGACTTTATGTGATTTGTTAGGTTTCCGTGATTTTGATGATTGCTCTTTAAACTTGCACCTTGCGGATTCCACTATTAAGAAACCAATGGGAAGAATCAATGATATTATTATTGTCGCAAATAGGAATTATATTCCCGCAGATTTTATTGTTCTTGACATAGATTGTAATCCTTCATGTCCTATTATCCTTGGTAGACCTTTCCTTAGAATGATTGGTGCAATTATTGATATGAAGGAAGGAAATATTAGATTCCAATTTCCGTCAAGGAAAGGCATGGAACACTTTCCTAGAAAGAAAATTAAATTACCTTATGAATCTATTATGAGAGCCACTTATGGATTGCCTACCAAAGATGGCAATACGTAGATCTATCCTTGCTTTTTATGCCTAGCTAGGGGCGTTAAAGGATAGCGCTTGTTGGGAGGCAACCCAATTTTATTTTTATTCCTTGCTTTTTGCTCTTGTTTAGTAATAAATAATTTACCTAGGCTATGTTTTGGTTGTGTTTTTTGTGTTTAATTAGTGTTTGTGCCAAGTAGAACCGTTGGGAAGACTTGGGGAAAGTCTTGTTATATTGCTGTAAAAAACAGAAACTTTAGCACTCACGAAGAACTGCTTCCATTTTTATTTGGAAAGGTGATATTTAGTTAATTATTTTTGAGATGATTAATAGATAAATTCCTCACGTCCAGAAATTTTTTTAGAATTTTTGGGGTCCAGATCTTGCTCTAGTACAGATTACTACAGACTGTTCTGTTTTTGAACATATTCTGTTTTTCGTGTGTTGTTTGCTTATTTTGATGAATCTATGGCTAGTAAAATAGTTTATAAACCATAGAGAAGTGGAATACAGTAGGTTTAACACCAATATAAATAAATAATGAGTTCATTACAGTACCTTTAAGTGGTCTTTTGTTTTCTTTCGCTAACGGAGCTCACGAGATTTTCTACTTTAAGTTTTGTGTTGTGAAGTTTTCAAGTTTTGGGTAAAGATTTGATGGATTATGGAAAAAGGAGTGGCAAGATCCTAAGATTGGGGATGCCCATGGCACCACCAAGATAATCTAAGGACACCTAAAAGCCAATGCTTGGGGATGCCCCGGGAGGCATCCCCTCTTTCGTCTACTTCCATCGGTAACTTTACTTGGAGCTATATTTTTATTCATCACATGATATGTGTTTTTCTTGGAGCGTCTTGTATGATTTGAGTCTTTGATTTTTAGTTTACCACAATCATCCTTGCTGTACACACCTTTTGAGAGAGCCATACATGATTTGGAATTTTTTAGAATACTCTATGTGCTTCACTTATATCTTTTGAGTTATATAGTTTTGCTCTAGTACTTCACTTATATCTTTTAGAGCACGGTGGTGGATTTGTTTTATAGAAACTATTGATCTCTAATGCTTCACTTAGATTATTTTGAGAGTCTTAAATAGCATGGTAATTTGCTTAAATAATCCTAATATGCTAGGTATTCAAGATTAGTAAAAAAATTCTTATGAGTGTTTTGAATACTAAGAGAAGTTTGATGCTTTATGATTGTTTTGAGATATGAAGGTAATAATATCAAAGTCGTGCTAGTTGAGTAGTTTTGAATTTGAGAAATTCTTGTGTTGAAGTTTGCAAGTCCCGTAGCATGCACATATGGTAAACATTATGTAACAAATTTGAAACATGAGGTGTTCTTTGATTGTCCTCCTTATGAGTGCGGTCGGGGACGAGCGATGGTCTTTTCCTACCAATCTATCCCCCTAGGAGCATGCGCGTAGTGCTTGGTTTTTGATGACTTGTAGATTTTTGCAATAAGTATGTGAGTTCTTTATGACTAATGTTGAGTCCATGGATTATACGCACTCTCACCCTTCCATCATTGCTAGACTCTTCGGTACCGTGCATTGCCCTTTCTCACATTGAGAGTTGGTGCAAACTTCGCTAGTGCATCCAAACCCCGTGATATGATACGCTCTTTCACACATAAACCTCCTTATATCTTCCTGAAAACAGCCACCATACCTACCTATTATGGCATTTCCATAGCCATTCCGAGATATATTGCCATGCAACTTCCCACCATTCCGTTTATCATGACACATTCATCATTGTCATATTGCTTAGCATGATCATGTAGTTGACATAGTATTTGTGGCAAAGCCACCGTTCATAATTCTTTCATACATGTCACTCTTGGTTCATTGCATATCCCGGTACACCGCTGGAGGCATTCATATAGAGTCATCTTTTGTTCTAGCATCGAGTTGTAATCATTGAGTTGTAAATAAATAGAAGTGTGATGATCATCATTTTCTAGAGCATTGTCCCAAGTGAGGAATTAAAAAAAGGTGAGAGAAAGGCCATAAAAAGAGAAGGCCCAAAAAAAGAGAAAAAGATAGAAGGGACAATGCTACTATCCTTTGCCACACTTGTGCTCCAAAGTAGCACCATAATCTTCATGATAGAGAGTCTTTTGTTTTGTCACTTTCATATACTAGTGGGAATTTTTCATTATAGAATTTGGCTTGTATATTCCAACAATGGGCCTCCTCAAGTGCCCTAGGTCTTCGTGAGCAAGCAAGTTGGATGCACACCCACTTAGTTTCTTTTGTTGAGCTTTCATACATTTATAGCTCTAGTGCATCCGTTGCATGGCAATCCCTACTCCTTGCATTAACATCAATCGATGGGCATCTCCATAGCCCATTGATTAGCCTCGTTGATGTGAGACTTTCTCCTTTTTTTGTCTTCTCCACATAACCCCCATCATCATATTCTATTCCACCCATAGTGCTATGTCCATGGCTCGCGCTCATATATTGCGTGAAAGTTTATAGGTTTGAGATTACTAAAGTATGAAACAATTGCTTGGCTTGTCATCGGGGTTGTGCATGATGACAGCATTCTTGTGTGACGAAAATGGAGCATGACTAAACTATATGATTTTGTAGGGATGAACTTTCTTTTGGCCATGTTATTTTGAGAAGACATAATTGCTTAGTTAGTATGCTTGAAGTATTATTATTTTATGTCAATATGAACTTTTATCTTTAATCTTTTGGATCTGAATATTCATACCACAATTAAGAAGAATTATATTAAAATTATGCCAAGTAGCGCTCCACATCAAAATTATCTTTTTTATCATTTACCTACTCGAGGACGAGCAGGAATTAATCTTGGGGATGCTTGATACGTCTCCAACGTATCTATAATTTTTGATTGCTCCATGCTATATTATCTACTGTTTTGGACATTATTGGGCTTTATTATCCACTTTTATATTATTTTTGGGACTAACCTATTAACCGGAGGCCCAGCCCAGAATTTGTTTTTTGCCTATTTCAGAGTTTCGCAAAAGGAATATCAAACGGAGTCCAAACGGAATGAAACCTTCGGGAACGTGATTTTCGGAACGAACATGATCCAGGAGACTTGGACCCTACGTCAAGAAATAAAGGAGGAAGCCACGAGGTAGGGGGACCCCCCCCCCCAGGCGCGCCCTCCACCCTCGTGGGCCCCCTGTTGCTCCACCGACGTACTCCTTCCTCCTATATATACCTACGTACCCCCAAACGATCAGATACGGAGCCAAAAACCTAATTCCACCGCCGCAACTTTCTGTATCCACGAGATCCCATCTTGGGGCCTGTTCTGGAGCTCCGCCGGAGGGGGCATCATCACGGAGGGCTTCTACATCAACACCATAACCTCTCCGATGAAGTGTGAGTAGTTTACCTCAGACCTAGTCCATAGTTATTAGCTAGATGGCTTCTTCTCTCTTTTTGGATCTCAATACAATGTTCTCCCCCTCTCTTGTGGAGAATCTATTCGATGTAATCTTCTTTTTGCGGTGTATTTGTTGAGACCGATGAATTGTGGGTTTATGATCAAGTCTATCTATGAACAATATTTGAATCTTCTCTGAATTCTTTTATGTATGATTGGTTATCTTTGCAAGTCTCTTCGAATTATCAGTTTGGTTTGGCCTATTAGATTGATCTTTCTTGCAATGAAGAAGTGCTTAGCTTTGGGTTCAATCTTGCGGTGTCCTTTCCCAGTGACAGTAGGGGCAGCAAGGCACGTATTGTATTGTTTCCATCGAGGATAACAAGATGGGTTTTTTAACCATATTGCATGAATTTATCCCTCTACATCATGTCATCTTGCTTAAGGCGGTACTCTGTTTTCATGAACTTAATACTCTAGATGCATGCTGGATAGCGGTCGATGAGTGGAGTAATAGTAGTAGATGCAGGCAGGAGTCGGTCTACTTGTCTCGGATGTGATGCCTATATACATGATCATACCTAGATATTCTCATAACTATGCTCAATTCTGTTCAATTGCTCAACAGTAATTCGTTCACCCACCGTAAAATACTTATGCTCTTGAGAGAAGCCACTAGTGAAACCTATGGCCCCCGGGTCTATCTTCATCATATTAATCTTCCAATACTTAGTTATTTCCTTTGCTTATTTCCTTTGCTTTTATTTTACTTTGCATCTTTATCACAAAAATACAAAAAATATTTATCTATCATATCTATCAGATCTCAAAAACTGAGGGACTCGCGTGTAGCCTCCTACTGGATTGATACCTTGGTTCTCAAAAACTGAGAAATACTTACGCTACTTTGCTGCACCATCCTTTCCTCTTCAAGGAAATCCAACGCAGTGCTCAAGAGGTAATGCATCATCCTGCAACTAACTCATTAGTCACATTGCTTGCAAGGCTTTATAGTGATGTGCATTACCGAGAGGGCCCAGAGATACCTCTCCGATAGACGGAGTGACAAATCCTAATCTCGATCTATGCCAACTCAACAAACACCATGGAGACACCTGTAGAGCATCTTTATAATCACCCAGTTACGTTGTGACGTTTGATAGCACACAAGGTGTTCCTCCGGTATTCGGGAGTTGCATAATCTCATAGTCAGAGGAACATGTATAAGTCATGAAGAAAGCAGTAGCAATAAAACTAACGATCATTATGCTAAGCTAACGGATGGGTCTTGTCCATCACATCATTCTCTAATGATGTGATCCCGTTCATCAAATGACAACACATGTCTATGGTCAGGAAACTTAACCATCTTTGATTAACGAGCTAGTCAAGTAGAGGCATACTAGGGACACTCTGTTTGTCTATGTATTCACACATGTACTAAGTTTCCGGTTAATACAATTCTAGCATGAATAATAAACATTTATCATGATATAAGGAAATATAAAAACAACTTTATTATTGCCTCTAGGGCATATTTCCTTCAGTCTCCCACTTGCACTAGAGTCAATAATCTAGTTCACATCGTCATGTGATTTAACACCAATAGTTCACATCTTTATGTGATTAGTTCACATCTCCATGTGACTAACACCCAAAGGGTTTACTAGAGTCAATAATCTAGTTCACATCGCTATGTGATTAACACCCAAAGAGTGATCATGTTTTGCTTGTGAGAGAAATTTAGTCAACGGGTCTGCCACATTCAGAGCCGTATGTATTTTGCAAATTTTCTATGTCTACAATGCTTTGCACGGAGCTACTCTAGCTAATTGCTCCCACTTTCAATATGTATCTAGATCGAGACTTAGAGTCATCCAGATCGGTGTCAAAGCTTGCATCGACGTAACTCTTTACGACGAACTCTTTGTCACCTCCATAACCGAGAAACATTTCCTTATTCCACTAAGGATATTTTTGACCGCTGTCCAGTGATCCACTCCTGGATCACTATTGTACCCTCTTGCCAAACTTATGGTGAGGTACACAATAGGTCTGGTACACAGCATAGCATACTTTGTAGAACCTATGACTGAGGCATAGGGAATGACTTTTCATTCTCTTTCTATTTTCTGCCGTGGTCGGGTTTTGAGTCTTTACTCAACTTCACACCTTGCAACACAGGCAAGAACTCCTTCTTTGACTGTTCCATTTTGAACTACTTCAAAATCTTGTCAAGGTATGTACTCATTGAAAATATATCAAGCGTCTTGATCTATCTCTATAGATCTTGATGCTCAATATGTAAGTAGCTTCACCGAGGTCTTTCTTTGAAAAACTCCTTTCAAACATTCCTTTATGCTTTCCAGAAAATTCTACATTATTTCCGATCAACAATATGTCATTCACATATACTTATCAGAAATGTTGTAGTGCTCCCACTCACTTTCTTGTAAATACAGGCTTCACCGCAAGTCTGTATAAAACCATATGCTTTGATCACTTTATCAAAGCATATATTCCAACTCTCGAGATGCTTGCACCAGTCCATAGATGGATCGTTGGAGCTTGCTCACTTTGTTAGCACCTTTAGGATCGACAAAACCTTCTGTTGCATCATATACAACTCTTCTTTAAGAAATCCATTAAGGAATGCAGTTTTGACATCCATTTGCCAGATTTCATAAAATGCGGCAACTGCTAACATGATTCGGACAGACTTTTAAGCATCGATACGAGTGAGAAAATCTCATCGTAGTCAACACCTTGAACTTGTCGAAAACATTTTGCGACAATTCGAGCTTTGTAGATAGTAACACTACTATCAGCGTCCGTCTTCCTCTTGAAGATCCATTTATTCTCATGACTCACCGATCATCGGGCAAGTCAATCAAAGTCCATACTTTGTTCTCATACATGGATCCCATCTCAGATTTCATGGCCTCAAGCCATTTTGCGGAATCTGGGCTCATCATCGCTTCCTCATAGTTCGTAGGTTCGTCATGGTCTAGTAACATGACTTCCAGAACAGGATTACCGTACCACTCTGGTGCGGACCATACTCTGGTTGACCTACGAGGTTCGGTAGTAACTTGATCTGAAGTTTCATGATCATCATCATTAGCTTCCTCACTAATTGGTGTAGGAATCACTGGAACTGATTTCTGTGATGAACTACTTTCCAATTCGGGAGAAGGTACAATTACCTCATCAAGTTCTACTTTCCTCCCACTCACTTCTTTCGAGAGAAACTCCTTCTCTAGAAAGGATCCACTCTTAGCAACAAAGATCTTGCCTTCGGATCTGTGATAGAAGGTGTACCCAACAGTTTCTTTTGGGTATCCTATGAAGACGCACTTTCCGATTTGGGTTTGAGCTTATCAGGCTGAAACTTTTTCACATAAGCATCACACCCCAAACTTTAAGAAACGACAACTTAGGTTTCTTGCTAAACCACATTCATATGGTGTCTCTCAACGGATTTAGATGGTGCCCTATTTAATGTGAATGCAAGCTGTCTCTAATGCATAACCCCAAAACGATAGTGTAAATCGGTAAGAGACATCATAGAATCACACCATATCTAATAAAGTACGGTTATGACATTCGGACACACCATTACGCTGTGGTGTTCCAGGTGGCGTGAGTTGCGAAACTATTCCACATTGTTTCAAATGAAGACCAAACTCGTAACTCAAATATTCGTCCTGCGATCAGATCGTAGAAACTTTATTTTCTTGTTACGATGATTTTCCACTTCACTCTGAAATTCTTTGAACTTTTCAAATGTTTTAGACTTATGTTTCATCAAGTAGATATACCCATATCTGCTCAAATCATCTGTGAAGGTCAGAAAATAACGATACCCGCCACGAGCATCAACACTCATCGGACCGCATACATCAGTATGTATTATTTCCAATAAGTATGTTGCTCGTCCATTATTCCGGAGAACGGAGTCTTAGTCATCTTGCCCATGAGGCATGGTTCGCAAGCATCAAGTGATTCATAATCAAGTGATTCCAAAAGCCCATCAGCATGGAGTTTCTTCATGCTTTACACCAATATGACCTAACGACAGTGCCACAAATAAGTTGCACTATCATTATTAACTTTGCATCTTTTGGCTTCAATATTATGAATATGTGTATCACTACAATCGAGATTCAATAAACCATTTATATTGAGTGTATGACCATAGAAGGTTTTATTCATGTAAATAGAACAACAATTATTCTTTGACTTAAATGAATAACCGTATTGCAATAAACATGATCCAATCATATTTATGCTCAACGCAAACACCAAATAACATTTATTTTAGGTTCAACACTAATCCCGAAGGTAAAGGGAGTGTGCGATGGTGATCTTATCAACCTTGGAATCACTTCCAACTCACATCATCACCTCGCCCTTAACTAGTCTCTGTTTATTTTGCAACTCCCGTTTCGAGTTACTACTCTTAGCAACTGAACCAGTATCAAATACTGAGGGGTTGCTATAAACACTAGTAAAGTACACATCAATAACATGTATATCAAATATACCTTTGTTCACTTTGCCATCCTTCTTATCCCAAGTATCTAGGGCAGTTCCACTTCCAGTGACCATTTCCTTTGCAGTAGAAGCACTCATTTCAGGCTTGGGTCTAGCTTTGGGCTTCTTCATGGGAGTGGCAACTTGCTTGCCATTCTTCTTGAAGTTCCCTTTCTTTCCCTTGCCCTTTTACTTGAAACTAGTGGTCTTGTCAACCATCAACACTTGATGCTTTTTCTTGATTTCTACCTTCGCCGAATTTTCAGCATCGCGAAGAGCTTGGGAATCGTTTCCGTTATCCCTTGCATATTATAGTTCATCACGAAGTTCTAGTAACTTGGTGATAGTGACTAGAGAACTCTGTCAATCACTATCTTATCTGGAAGATTAAGTCCTGATACGTCTCCAACATATCTATAATTTTTTGTTGCTCCATGCTATTTATCTACTGTTTTGGACATTATTGGGCTTTATTATCCACTTTTATATTATTTTTGGGACTAACCTAATTAACCGGAGGCCCAGCCCAGAATTGCTGTTTTTTGCCTGTTTTAGGGTTTCGAAGAAAGGAATATCAAACGGAGTCCAAACGGAATGAAACCTTCGGGAACGTGATTTTCTCAACCGAAACAAGACCCGGGAGACTTGGACCCTACGTCAAGAAAGAAAAGAGGAGGCCACGAGGTAGGGGGGCGCGCCTGCCTACCCTAGGCATGCCCTCCACCCTCGTGGGCTCCCTGTTGCTCCACCGACGTACTCCTTCCTCCTATATAAACCTACGTACCCCCAAACGATCAGATATGGAGCCAAAACCTAACTCCACCGCCGCAACTTTCTGTATCCACGCGATCCCATCTTGGGGCCTGTTCCGGAGCTCCCTCGGAAGGGGCATCGATCACGGAGGGCTTCTACATCAACACCATAGCCCCTCCGATGAAGTGTGAGTAGTTTACTTCAGACCTACGGGTCCATATTTAGTAGCTTGATGGCTTCTTCTCTGTTTTTGGATCTCCATACAAAGTTCTCCCCCTCTCTTGTGGAGATCTGTTCGATGTAATCTTCTTTTTGTGGCGTGTTTGTTGAGACCCATGAATTGTGGGTTTATGATCAAGTCTATCTATGAACAATATTTGAATCTTCTCTGAATTCTTTTATGTATGATTGGTTATCTTTGCAAGTCTCTTCGAATTATCAGTTTGGTTTGGCCTACTAGATTGATCTTTCTTGCAATGGGAGAAGTGCTTAGCTTTGGGTTCAATCTTGCGGTGTCCTTTCCCGGTGACAGTAAGGGCAGCAAGGCACGTATTGTATTGTTGCCATCGAGGATAACAAGATGGGGTTTTCTTCATATTGCATGAGTCTATCCCTCTACATCATGTCATCTTGCTTAAGGCGTTACTCTGTTTTTAACTTAATACTCTAGATGCATGCTGGATAGCGGTCGATGAGTGGAGTAATAGTAGTAGATGCAGGCAGGAGTCGGTCTACTTGTCTCGGACGTGATGCCTATATACATGATCATACCTAGATATTCTCATAACTATGCTCAATTCTGTCAATTGCTCAACAGTAATTTGTTCACCCACCGTAGAATACTTATGCTCTCGAGAGAAGCCACTAGTGAAACCTATGGCCCCCGGGTCTATCTTTATCATATTAATCTCCTACTACTTAGTTATTTACTTTGCCTTTATTTTACTTTGCATCTTTATCATAAAAATACCAAAAATATTATCTTATCATATCTATCAGATCTCACTCTCGTAAGTGGCCTTATAGGGATTGACAACCCCTATTTGCGTTGGTTGCGAGGATTTATTTGTTTTGTGCAGGTACGAGGGACTCGCGCGTAGCCTCCTACTGGATTGATACCTTGGTTCTCAAAAACTGAGGGAAATACTTACGCTACTTTGCTGCATCATCCCTTCCTCTTCGGGGAAAACCAACGCAGTGCTAAAAGAGGTAGCAAGAAGGATTTCTGGCGCCGTTGCCGGGGAGGTCTACGCAAAAGTCAACATACCAAGTACCCATCACATACCCTTATCTCCCGCATTACATTATTTGCCATTTGCCTCTCGTTTTCCTCTCCCCCATTCACCCTTGCCGTTTTATTCGCCCTCTCTCTCTATCCTCCCTCTCTATTTGCCTCTTTTTGCCCGTTTGCTTTTTGTTTGCTTGTGTGTCGTGATGGCTCAAGATAATACTAAATTGTGTGACTTCACCAATACCAACAACAATGATTTTATTAGCACTCCGATTGCTCCTCTTACCGATGCTGAATCTTGTGAAATTAATGTTGCTTTGCTGAATCTTGTCATGAAGATCGTCCGGCTATCGGTGTCAAAACCGGCGGATCTCGGGTAGGGGGTCCCGAACTGTGCGTCTAGGCTGGATGGTAACAGGAGGCAAGGGACACAAAGTTTTACCCAGGTTCGGGCCCTCTTGATGGAGGTAAAACCCTACGTCCTGCTTGATTAATATTGATGATATGGGTAGTACAAGAGTAGATCTACCACGAGATCGGAGAGGCTAAACCCTAGAAGCTAGCCTATGGTATGATTGTTGTTCTGTATGTTGTCCTACGGACTAAAACCCTCCAGTTTATATAGACACCGGAGAGGGTTAGGGTTACACAAAGTCGGTTACAATGGTAGGAGATCTACATATCCGTATCGCCAAGCTTGCCTTCCACGCCAAGGAAAGTCCCTTCCGGACACGGGACGAAGTCTTCAATCTTGTATCTTCATAGTCCAGGAGTCCGGCTGAAGGTATAGTCCGGCCATCCGGACACCCCCTAATCCAGGACTCCCTCAGTAGCCCCTGAACCAGGCTTCAATGACGACGAGTCCGGCGCGCAGATTGTCTTCGGCATTGCAAGGCGGGTTCCTCCTCCAAGTACTTCATAGAAGATTTTGAACACAAAGATAGTGTCCGGCTCTGCAAAATAAGTTTCCACATATTGCCATAGAGAGAATAATATTTACACAAATCTAATCTGCTGACGTATTCCGTAGTGTGACGCACCACGGCCAAGCCTTTATTCGAATCGTTTTATTATCCCACCTCAGCGCGTCATGCGAGGCGGTTTCCTTGGCACGTCTTGTCGAAGCAGAGATCGTGTCCCCTTATTCCGGGATTCTCATCAATACGGGCGTGGGTAACCCAACCGCGCCATTGATTACGGCGCTTGGGGATAAGCGAGTTTTACCAGGCTGGTGGGGACATAGTTGCGTCCACCCATATAAGGGGATAAGGATCCACCTTTTCACCTACGCCTTCTTCCTCCTTTGCCTATCCATTTCGCGCACTCGAGCTCCAGCGCCCAAGTCCGCACTCCCCACCTCAACCTTCTCCAGCCATGTCCGGAGCGGGAGGCAAGTGGATGGTCTCCTCCGTTACGGAGGGACACATCAAAAGACTAAGGAAGGCCGGATACTTGTCTAACGACATTGCGCACCGGCTTCCCGAAGAGGGGCAGCTCATCCCCACCCCTAGGCCCCATGAGAGGGTGGTGTTCCTCCCCCATTTCCTCCGGACTGGGCTTCCCTCTCCACCCATTTGTCCGGGGGCTCATGTTCTACTACGGCCTGGATTTCCATGATCTGGCCCCGAATTTGTCCTCAACATCTCGGCGTTTATCGTCGTGTGCGAGGCTTTCCTCCGCATCCGCCCCCATTTCGGCCTATGGCTCAAGACTTTCAATGTCAAGCCGAAGGTGGTGCGCGGCAACCAGGCGGAGTGCGGAGGCGCCATGGTGGGCAAGATGCCCAACGTCTTATGGCTCGAGGGCTCCTTTGTGGAGACCCTGAAGGGGTGGCAATCGGGGTGGTTTTACATCACCGAGCCGCGCGACCCTGAATGGGTCGCAGCCCCCGAGTTCCGATCCGGACCCCCTACGCGGCTCACCTCCTGGAAAGAGACGGGCCTGTCGTGGGGTAAAAAAGGAGAGCTGACCGGACTCCAAACATGCGTCCAAACCCTGGTGGACAAGAAGCTCAAACTTGTCAACGTAGTCCAGGTTATGCTCATCCGCCGGATCCTCCCGTGTCAACAACGGGCTTTCAACCTGTGGGAGTTCGACCCGGCGGCACCGAAACTCTGAGCAGGCTCTTCGACACGACGTACGAAGATGCCTGGAAGGTGCTTTTCAAGGGCGCCGAGGCCCCCGCATCCGCTACCGAGGATCGCGGATTCAGCGCAGCGTCACGCTCAGCGGTAAGCTGTTTTTACCTTTTACAGGGATATTAGTTTTTCATAGTTTGACTCCATGCGGGATCTAAGCTCCCTTACCTTTGACAGGATTGGCAGGAGACGTCCGGACAGATCAACTGTCCGGCTCCTTTGCCCGAAGGCCCAGCGGACGCTCGCTTGGCGAAGCTGCTGGTTCCGGCACCCTATGTGGTGCCGGAGAAGAAGGCCAAGAAGAAGGCCAGGGACTCGAAAGAGTGCCCGGCGCCAGGAGGTGTCGGATTCATCATCCGACGACTCCAAGACGCACTCCTCCCATGAAGACGAGGAGGAGGAAGAAGAGACCTCTCCCCCTCCAGCGGGGGAAGGGAAGAAAAGGAAGGCCGCCCCAACTGGGGAGGCCGAAGGGTCCAAGAAGGGGAAAACCCTTCCTCCGGACTACTCCACCGACGCCGACGACGGCGGAGAGGAGTGGCCGCTCAGGGCCAAGCCCCTGGCGAAATCATAAGTATCCGGATACCAGAGTAATTCATAGTATTCCTTTATTGCACAGCTTTCCCTTATGTCGAATATGTTTATGCAGCCCACCCAAAGACCGGCTCGACGCGTCGTCGAGCGGTTCACTGGACTCGTCGGATGTGAATTCGCTTCCGACGGCTTCCTCCCCCCGCCCTACGGACGACACCGAAGTGTTGTCCCAACAGGTTCCAAGCCAGGAGGAGGTGGTCCTGGAGGCGCCGCAAGGCGACCTCCCGGACTCCAGGAGTAAAGGGGATAAAACCCCCCAGGGCTCCAAGTCCGGCTCTAGGCCGGACACCGCTCCGGAACCTTCAAAGGTTCCAGAGTCCAGCGGGCGACCTCCTTCCAAGAGGAGCAAACCCATCGTGCCGGTGACCCCCGTCCAACGGAGGCGCCGGACAATCTGTTGGAGGTGCTCGAAGGCGCCTCCATCGACGAGGAGCACCGCACCATTATGAGTGCGGTGGTCCAGAAGGTTCAGTCCGCCAAGAGCGGACTGACTGAAGCTTGTACTAGCCTTTTAACAGGCTTTGAGGTAGGTAAAGAATGTGTAAATAATATTACCGCATAGACAGTAGCCCCTGATGCTCTGTTTGGCGTTCAGGAAGAAAAGCCGAATAGAGGATCAAATAAAATTCACAGGAGTCTAACAAAAAGGAGTCAATACGCGTATGCAGGCTTCTCTGCTGGCGTCCGCCGCACTGACTGCGGAAGTGGACACGCTAAAGCAGAACCTCGAGCAGTCCGAGCAAGAGCTCGGGCGTGCCAAGAAGCAGCTCGAGGACAAGGAAGGCAAGAAATATCTTGTTTAAATATATATATATATGTAAAAAGGTGCAATTGCAAAAAATGACAGGATTATCATGGCTATTGTAGGGGCCACGTCTGAGGTGGCGACCCTTAAGCAAGCGCTGCTCGAGGCCAAGAAGAGGGCGGCCACGGAGCGCACCGAGCGGGAGAAGTATGAGGCCGAGGATGGCATGGTGCAGCAAGAGCTCCAAGCTCTCAGGGAAAAACATGAGAGTTTGGTGCTTGACTCAAAGACACGAGCGTCCGAGCTCGCGGTGGCTATTGAAAATGCCAAGTCTGCCAAGACCGAATCCCAGAAGACCCTCCAGGAGTTGGATGAGGTGAAAAAGATAGCGGCGGGTAAGGCATTCTTTATGCAAAGCAAACACATAAACGTGAGTTACTTGTTACTTACCCGAATCCGGAGCTCTCCAGGAGCATTCGTAGATCTTCCCCGTAGCGTGTCCGATGCCTCCGCATTCTATAGAGCCGAGGACGGCAGCTCGACAGAGAAGGTGTTATGGTCTCAGTATGCTGAGGCCGGACACCCCGTGCCCCTGAGCGACCAGCTGAAGCAACTGGTCGAGCTCCACAAGGCGGCCGAACAGGCCATGAAGGGCCTCATAGTTCGGCTGTGGCCTGGAGAGGCTCTGCCTGGGAGCTATTTCGGGCTGGTGCGGCGGCTGGTGGGGGCCTGTCCAAGGCTCGAAGTCATCAAGCGCTCCGTCTGCATTGAAGGTGCCCGTAGGGCCCTTGCCCGTGCTAAGGTGCACTGGGGCAAGCTGGATGATCTCTCTCTT